>NC_047040.1:67803973-67988973 GCF_011762595.2 Tursiops truncatus | reverse complement strand
CTTCTACTGAAGTAGTTTCCTTCACTTCCTTTTTGTCCCTGTTGGAAATGTTATTGCAGTTGTGAAGAAGGGAATTAGGGGCTGTTAAGTGGACTGGCTCAAATCCCCTGGCCAGACAGCAAGAGACTTGGACTGGCTCATTACCTTACCTTCATTAGTAGCCTTCTCCAAATTCTGAGCAGTCAAAAAGAGTCCAAGACTATGAAGCCCCATTACTCAGTTGTACCATAACTGATTGTGCACGTTCACTTCTCAGGATGTGGTACCCCCACCCCCTCCCCAAGCTCTAGAAAAGATGGTCAGAAAAGAGCTCATTATTAGGCTAGTCCATAGAAGAGCTCATAATGCTGCCATGCAGAATCAAAGACTCACAGGACAGCACTACCTACTCAAAAGTCAGCATTATCTCCCCCAACAGATCTTCATTTCTTCAGCATGCCCAATTTCCTAAGAGATCAAATCCTAGAATTTGTGAGGCTAAATGAAATTCACACACAACTTCAGCTTCTGCCTAAGTACACGGATTTTTGGCCACTCATATCTCAAAGTAATTTTTAAGTCATTTAAAGCTAAAAGCCAATATGCATGACTTTATTTTCAGTTCTATAAATGAGTGTAAAACACAATAGTGCAGTCATATATTTGGCATTAACTCTTACTAGCCACGGAAATGTGGGTCAATACTGGATTTTCCAAAGTTGTCTAAGTAAGATTGGGTTTGTCAAAACTTGCCAGTTGCTTTCAAGTGAACACAGAATGTTGGCGGAGATGAAATGTGACGTCCAAAAGACTGAAAATAGGTCAGCACCGTGCAAAAGTAAACTTGTCAGTGAGATCAATATGAACCTACAGGTTAATGGGGATATTAGAATTTCCTTACAATAAGGGATATGTGCAGGGTAGAGCCAGAACACGACTGTAGTGTTTATTCACTTGTGAAAAGCAGAGGACGTACTTAAATATTATTTTTTGTATCCTTAATGAAAGGCACTGCTTTTTAATATGGAATATTTATGTGTAAGAACAGTTTTAATTGATAGAAAATCATAGTAAGTTAAATTCTGGTTCATTTGCTCAGTTTTTAGCAACAAGAAAAACAAGAAAAAAGGGGAGTAATGATCAAGCATCATAAAATTTCAGAAATATCAAGTCCTTCATTAGCTTTCTCTATGTTAAGTGTTTCAGAGAATTTGACATTGTGGATGAAATCAGTAAAAAAAAAAAAATTTGAAGGAAAACAAAACAATAACAGAAAGACCTTTCTTAGGGCTTCTCATTGCATTTATTTAAAATTTTTAAAAATGTACATCACTTTTTGAATACATAAAATGCCAGTGCTTTGCAACAGTTTTGTTACTGCATCTCTCAACTAAAAAAAGGAAGGAAAAAAAAAACCAGGAAAAATACATTCAAAAAGCCAGGCTGTTCTGCTTATGCACGGGCAGTGGCTTTGGAAGGCTACAGCCTACACCGTGTCTGTTCAGAGGCATTGCCAAACATCAGTCACCTAGCAATGAAAAGTTGCACATAAAGCATTAAAGGATACAAAGAACAACTTGGTGGGGAGCAGATGAGGAATGGGAAATTGAGAAAAATGCCACATATGCTGTTGGGGTGAGGGTGGACTTCGGTGGAAGTGAGCATGAAGGCTGATGTGTTTTGGAAACTAGATTTATGGGAAAAGATAGAGAAAACAAGGTAACATGTTTGGCAAGCTATATTTGTGTGTGTGTGTGTGTGTGTGTGTGTGTGTGTCTACTTCCAATTTTCTATTTGACTTTCCAAGAGAAATGCAACAAAACTGAGGTAGAAATGAATGTGGGAGCACTACAGCCCAGAAGATTTCAAAATGAGAAGCAAAATTGCACTGACAAGAGAGGAGTCAAGAAGGAGAGGGGACGTAGATATATTCTTTGCAGATATATAAGTTGGTTGGTTGTTTTCTGTATTTATTTGTTTGCTTGTTTGTTTTGGTTGCTATCTTCTGCATTCTGTCAAACAGCACGGCAAGCCTATAAGCTAGATTAGTGAATAGGATGACACCATTCCCAGCAGTTTCAGAGAGAACTTGCAAATCACCACCACCATTACCAGCTCTGCAGGAAAAGGCAGTCCTAGTTTTTAGGTACTGTGACTTTCAGGGTCCTAAACGGGTCTTGTGGCTGACTGTTCTAGACACTAACACAGACTGTATAAGTAGCTTTCCATTAACCAGTGTACCTTCTAAGAACATTTTCACTTCATTATCAAGGAGCAATGTACGAAGAACTCTTGCAGGTATTGATATAAAGAATTATTCTGCTCTGGTCAATTCCCCATAATTAGTGAAAGAACCTTTAAAAAAAAATCCTTCCATTTTTACTTTAAGTTGTAAATATTCAGTTGTATCACACTCAGTATTTTTCTGGATACATTCAAAGTAATTTTCCTTGCTATTTTCCAATTGTTGAGGTAAACATACATTTTAATATAAAGTAACATTGAAGCCTATCCCATTACTCTCAGCAGTACATAGTGCTTTCAACACATTCCTTTGAGGTACTGTACAAATCACAATCACTTTCCTGAGTTTTTGCAGACAAGAACATTAAAAGAAATGAACTGCAGAAATTAAGGTCCAGATTACCGTTACCCTGTTTTACCTGTTCTTAGCTTAATACTGCAGAACAGACAGGATTGAGGAATACTGTTGCTCTTAAAATGGCAAAAATCTGGTTTTCTGTTGAAACACAACCATTCATCTCTTTAGTCCAATAATGTTTGAAGTTAAAGCTCTTTATATTAGCACATGCCACCAATGTAATTGTGAGGCAAACAAAAAATAAAGCACCACTCCAGGCACTTGACAGCAACTAAATCTCGAGAACAGCAGAATGGAATCAACACACGAGGTTCATGTCCTTCTGAAATCAACACACTTGCACCTTGCTCCTTGGTGAGTGTTGTCTAGCTTGAACCGAACTGAGCATCAGCAGATGCTTTATGTCATCTGGGGCTTTCAAATCAGAAGCTCTCATTGGATGCATTTTTCCTCCAAATCTACCCTGACTCTAAAGATGCAACTTAATCGTCTTCTTCCCCAGTACCCTTTGCAATTCAAACACTACTGGAAAGGGGCTCTATACCCTATGTAGCAGGTTTTATGTGTGTGTGCCAACATTCATTACATTTTTTTTAAAGAAGTTATCACTGACTGCAACCAAACATTTTGTTCCATTCAACATACATATCAAGCTCTTTTTGAGATATGCTAGGCTGAATCTTGCAGAAAGCATTTTCAAAGTCTTGATATGTAACGGGTCTCAACTGGCTGGGCATAATGGCTGAAAGGTCTGTGGCTGGCATGGCATGGAGAGGGCCCACCGCTGCTTCCTGACACAAATGAGCCACGTCTAGTCCAGAAAAGCCTTCTGTGCGCTGGACGAGCAGTGCAAACTCCTTGTCATTGAGACAGTAATTGTGCTGTGAGAGCAGTTGTACTATTATCTGGTGCCTCGCTGTGCTGTCAGGAAGTGGGATTAAAAGTCGTTTCATGAAGTACCTCCGAAGAGATTCATCTATTTCTTCTGGTTTACTGGTGGCACAAATTACTACGATTTGGTCCTCAGCCGAAGTTAGTACAGTGTCCAGCTGCATCAGAAATTCGGTTCTCATCCGACTGACTGGACTGTGTTCCTCACTCACTTGAGAGGAGAGAAGCATGTCAATGTCACTGACAAAAATCACCGAGGGCTGGCGACACCTGGCCACAAGGAAAGAGGCGTGGATAATTTTCTCTGCTTCTCCTAACCACTTGGCGATAAGTCCAGAACCAGCAATTTTGAAAAATGTGGCCCCCAGCTGACTAGCTATGCATCTGCCCAATAATGTTTTGCCTGTTCCCCGAGGTCCAAATAAAAGGATGCTCCGAGGTAAGGCCGTCAGTCCACTGAATGCATCTGACCTCAACACTGGCCATAAAACCTCCTCTTTAATGACAGCCTTTACCAGGTCGAGACCAGCAATGTCATTCCAGTCCACTGGCGGTCCTTGGGTGATAATCTCGTTGGTTACCAGGTCAATGAGGTGCGTGTCAGTATTCTTCAGTTGCTCGTCCACAGAGTGGTTGGATGAGGTAGCTGCACGGAGTCCAGGGCCTTGCATTGGATGAGAGAGGAGCTGCCTGTGCTCATCCCCATGCTCACTCATTACTGGTGAAGTGTACTTCCCGAAGGATTCGCTGGATCTTGATCCCAATGAATTTTTAGCAGTACTGTAGGAAGGAGGGGTCAGAGCCCTACTGGACTGGCTGCTGAATTTCCTTTGCTGTTCAGAGGACATTAGCTGCTTCGTTGGCTTAAATGCTAAGGATGATGTTTCAGCACTTCTGTCAAAGCCATTCCCCCGATTTGAGTTTGAAATGCTGTTGTCGGGCATTCTGTACATAGGACTCTGTGTAGATCTCTGTTGGCCATAGCTGTAATTTCCATAACTGGAGTCCATGTCTCCTTGCCCTGCCATATAGAAAGCTTTCCTTTTGAGAGAACTTGCCGAACTGTTTGTCAGAGCCGCGGGTGCGATCGGTGTCAAACCATGACCCTGGTAGGTGTAGCCAGGAACAGTGGTGGGGGGCAGGGGGGTGGGAGCAGGAATTCCTGAAGGCAGGTATGCTGAAGGAGGAGGGGGTGCACCCCCAGGGCTGTACCCAGATCCCACAGCAGTATGAGGAGGATAGCTAGCAGAGGGATAGCTATAACTGGAGAGATTAGAAGTCCCATTGTAGCCTGGGACCAGGGCTGGTGGCGGTGGAGGAGGAGGTGGTGGCTGTAGGAGCCCAGAGCTATGCAAGGGAGAAGGATGAGGTGAAGGAAGTGCAGGTGCTGGCTGGCTGCTATAAGTAGAATGCAAATATGAGCCGTTGTATCCTGGGGCATATTCCTGAGATGGGAGCCCTGTATGAAGACTAGGTACAGTGTGGCTTCCACAGGTACTACTTGAATAACTAGGCTCTGTCAGGTTGCTGGCCACCCCAGGAGAGCTCCCTATACTTGCAGAGACATCTGCTGGAGGGAGGGCTGAACTGACTCCAGCTTTGCTGGCAGTGATAACATCCGGAACACAGTTCATGGGATAAACAGCGTCTGAATTCAAGGAAGGCTGCCACGGTTCGCTTTCATTTTTCCGACCGTTCACTAGTCCTGATGGCGCATCAGAGTAGTTGCTGAGTACAGGTCGGTCCACGGGGCCTTCCAAAATGCCAGAATACTTCTCTGCATATTTTTTTAGTAGGTTGGATGCAGTCAGAGCAGATATGTCATCATTTGCCCAGGCATACTGGTAGGTGCGCTGCAGATGACCTCTGTAAGCTTCAACTTTGTGGGCAGGAGACCGAGTGGTGGAGGTGATGTCAAAGTGCTGTTCTGGCCACTGGGCATGCTCCGGCGTCCACTGCATCTTCAAGCCTAAAGATTTGGGGGGGAAAAAGTTAATTTACTTAGATACTCATCAGAACCGTTAAAGCTTTTTCCCCCAACTTCTTTTGTTACCTATTATTTTCCACCAACGATAGTGACATTATAAAGGATTTCCACAGTTTATAATACCTGTTATGGTCTCTACAATGCATATACTTTAAAAGGGACTGAATTTCAACCCTGTATAAAAAGTAAACAATTTAAATGAAAACGCTGTATAAAATTTCAACCCTGTATAAAAAGTAAACAGTTTAAATGAAAACTTTCAACCCTGTATAAAAGTAATTTATACCCTGTATAAAAAGTAAACAGTTTAAATGAAAACTCTGTAGGAAACCTACATTTTTTTTCATTTTTAAGTAATAAGTAAATTTATTTCTGCTAAGCCTATCAAGTTACTTGCTACACACACACACAGAAACACATATGTATGTACATACACATTCCTGTCAAGTTAGAATTCAATCACAAGTTCTTACAATAAAATATGCATACATTTTAAATATCTAGCACGTGAGAGTATTAACATGTGCGATATCCAGCTATCCTGTCTCTTCACATCACAGTTTCTGTTTTATATTTTAACCAATATAAAAATGAGACACAGCTGACAGATCACATCTAGGACACCTCTCTTATTTGGTACTGAACACCTAGTTAGCACAGTATAATGCTCCCTGCGCAGAACAATATGACACAGACATAGCAGGTCATTCCATAATCCAACTCTCATCTAAAGTGGTCCACGACAGTTTCAAATCTGCTTCGTGGAGTGCAGCAAAGCAATCTCCCAGGCAGCGCTCCATCGCTTTCATCGCACAAAGCCTACAACTCGGTATGAATTACAACTGGCTCCTTTCTGCCTCTCAGTCCTGTTGTTGAAACTCTGAAAAAAAAAAAACAAGCATCACTTGTCTGTCGGTCTTCTAGCTAGCATTCTCCCTTCTTCTGTTATCATCTTTCCCTCTGCCTTACAGCCTTCAAGGTACTGAGGGGTGGGGGGGAAAATATATATATATATATATATATGAATGAAGGGGGGAAGCAGGTAAAAGGGAAGATAAGAATAGAGAATCTGGATTCTAACCCTTTACATTTATGGAAAGCAGTGTGTGGCATAAACTCGAAGAGTACAACTAGAAAATGAGATGTTATGTGTAACTCTATCATCTGCTAGATTACAAACGGAAGCAAGGTGACTATGTAGCAAACTATACAAGAGTATTTTCTCATTATGAAGCAGTCAGAATGAGAGAATCATTTGAATTTTACAGTTTAAAGAGAGACCTTAGACATTGCCTTATTTCCCTCATTAGGGAACCAGTACCCAAAGGGATTTATAATGTACCCTCGAGGACTCACTTATAGTTAGTTACAGAAGAACACTGGAACCCTGTTCTATTTCCCAATGCTGGTTCGTCCTATTCTAATCTCTGCTTGATTGGAACACTTCCTATTCTGATACAGCTGTATTAAGCAGGCCTCCTTAATCTCCTTTGTATTATGGTAAGTGAATTTTGCAAACTCTCTTGTGCCCTCTGGCAGAGATTCCTTGATAAGAAGGAGTTCTGGTCTAAATGAAGCATCTGTGGCATCAGCTCCCTTCTGAATTACTGCAGTCTATTTTGACAGCTCCTACCCGCTTCTGCTTTCCTCCTCCAACCCCTTTAGCTCTTCATTGCCTGACTTTGGCTCCTGACATGGCCGGCTTTGACTTACTGAGCTAAACTGAACGTATCACAGAGTTTGGTAACAGAATGGCATGTTGATTCCCTTCTGACTCCCTCTTCCTTGCTTGCAAAACCACTGCACCAGACTCTGGAAGTTAATTAGCAGGATGATGCTGTGCTAATTGTGTTAATTTACAAGGTTTCAGTCAAAGAGAATCATGCCAGGGCCGGCACTGCTGTCATGCTTCTGACTTAATGATTAAGAAATACTGAAAACAAGGTGGGAAAGATTGCAGTAATTACATAATAAATGAATAAAGCAACAGGATTCATTTGCAAATATATTTTACTGCAGTTGTACTCATTTGCATTTGGATTTTTAAAAAGGATCCATGTAGATATTCATTGGCAAATCACCATCTCAATTAAATTAACTCTGAATGCTGCACTGTATAACTTAATCAAGCTCCATATATATATATATATATATATATATATATATATATATATCTTTTTGAGTAAAAATACTAAACACCTTACTTCTCCTGTATATGCAACAGATTCTTCACTTTCCTTCCCTTCACCTCCCCACAAATCTTCATGTTTCTCTTTTAAAACTACTTAAAAAAATAATCTCTTCAATTGGAAAGAACATATTATAAAATCCTGATGAAGTGCAGCTTGCATCATTTCATGCAGAGGAACTCTGGGGGGCCTTCTAGGAAGAACTAAAGTGATATTCTTAATTGTTTCTGCTTTCTCAATCATTACTTTTTAAGGGGGAGAAAAACACACCGCAAAATGGGTGAAATGACCGAGACCACACTTAAAGGGGAAAAGATGCAATTTTAATGAAGCAGCATTTCAGGAATCATACTTTCATTAAATTCAACTGGAAATTATTAAGAGCAAATCACCAGGAACCAATCGCAAGTAATCAGTATCTAAATTCTTCTAGTGTCATGGGATTTACTTCAAGCCTTATAAAAAGGAGAGAATATTAATGGGACTGTAATGTAGAACTGTCTAAAAGACCTACAGATTCATTAGTCCTGTAAATTATTTCCAGGGAATTTCTATTAGGATTTTTTTTCTTTAAAAGATTATCAAAATACAGAGTTGAGAAAATAAGAAAACATGTATGCTACGAGTAGGAATTTGATTAGATGGATACAGAAGAAACATGAATAAATGTCTTAAAAAAAAGGTCTCAGAAAATAATTTAGGAGTCACAGACAATGGAATTTACCACAAACACAACACAACACTCACCTCCCCCCCCATAAAAGGGTCTGGCTTCCTTTCAGTTAGCTGAGCTAAGCCATTGGTGGCATAAGTTAACAAACATACATGACAAACATGATTTTAAAAAAAAATTGCCCCTTGAAAAAATGAAATCGCTTTAGCTTTAGAGTAATTATTTTAAAAAACAACCAAAAAGGGCAACTTTCACCTTTATTGGATTAAAATTTTTCTTGTAGATTAATCATTTGTAAAATACATGCAACAAATGATTTTAGTAAGTTATAATCACTGTAAAAGACAGGAATATATAATAAAGTTTAAATAAAATAGGTTGGCCATTTTCACTGCATAGAGAAATGCATAGTTTAACTGCATAAACTCTAGCAAAAATAATTAAATTTCATAAGATTTGTTTCATCTGAAATTAAAGATTCTATCAAAATTATCTGTTTGGGGCTTCCCTGGTGGTGCGGTGGTTGAGAATCCATCTGCCAATACAGGGGACATGGGTTTGAGCCCTGGTCCCAGAAGATCCCACATGCCACGGAGCAACTAAGCCTGTGCACCACAACTGTTGAGCCTGTGCCCTAGAGCCCACGTGCACAAATACTGAAGCCTGCGCGCCTAGAGCCCACACACCGCAACAAGAGAAGCCACCACAATGAGAAGTCCGTGCACCACAATGAAGAGTAGGCCCCGCTCACTGCAACTAGAGAAAGCCCACGTGCAGCAATGAAGACCCAACGCAGCCAAAAACAAACAAACAAATAAATAAATAAATTTATATATTTTTAAAGTTATCTATTTGGAACAATTACTGGATACACCATTGCCTTTTGATTCTCATTCTATTTTTGGATATGCTTACCAAGATAATTGAAAGTTTATTTATTGATGCATACTAAATAACAACCTAAGCAGGGCTGCAAAATTTAAGATTAAGCTTTCATTAAATAACCTTAAGGGGACAGAATTATTCACATCCCCTGAAACATGAGTATTTATCCAGTGCTTTAAAATCATTAATAGTATTTGAAAGTATAAATTAATAGTTAAACCATAAGCTACTTCCTAATATTAGTAGGAACTGAAGAAGCCTGTGTTCAGGAGAGTGTTCTGGTCTTAGGAGGACAAAGAGCTTTTTCACCAGTTTCTTGAATTTTAATACTAATTGGAAATAGAACTAAACTTGTTGTCATTGTTATTATTATTGTTCTATTTATTTGTGGCGATATTTCTGATGTGAAATGTAAGCAAAATGTGGAGCCAAATGTTCTTTGAACAAAATATCATGCTCCCTAGATAACAGCAGCACATGCGTGTCACTTAACTTGGCACCCAAATAATAAGATGGGTTTTAAAAACAGTTCTTATATGGTTTCTCTTTGGAACATGAAGAGAAAAACCTCAGAAACAATACTATTTTAACATTATTAGAAACATGACTCCAGAACAATAACTCCCACTGATGTTTAGAAACAGCTTAAATATTAGGTACAATAAAAATTCAGAAAACAGTAGAAAGTAAGAAAAATAGTTCCTCAAGATAATTGAAGAATTGTTCCAAAACATCAATTTTCATTTTTGAAAGGATTAGAAAATTCTTAATACAGCTGGAAAATTTCACAATGCAATGTGTTTATTTTTAAAATATATAATTTAATAGAAAACTGCTTTTAAGATACTTTAACATAAGTACTTTTTACTTTTTACTACAGTAAAAAGCCTGAGTATTTTATTGTTATAGGATGAATTTATGTATATATAAATGAACAAGTCTATATTTCCCATGAAACCGGACAGTTTGGATAACATTTTTCATTCTTATCATTACTGACCATTTTATAACTTAGGTTTTTTTTTTTTTTTTTTTTTTTTTTTTTGCGGTACGCAGGCCTCTCACTGTCGTGGCCTCTCCTGTTGCGGAGCACAGGCTCCGGAAGTGCAGGCTCAGCGGCCATGGCTCACGGGCCCAGCCGCTCGGCGGCATGTGGGATCTTCCTGGACTGGGGCATGAACCCGTGTCTCCTGCATCGGCAGGCGGACTCTCAACCACTGCGCCACCAGGGAAGCCCTAACTTAGGTTTAATTACTAAACAGTTGCTGCCTCATTGCTCTACTTCTTCCATTTAACTCTTTAACTATTTTGAAGCAAAACTACTGTGGCATTTTTCAAAGTTCTGTCACAGCTTCAAAATGGTAAAGACACTGTTATATAGAAAAATGAAGGACATAGAAACGACTTTCAGAACCGGAGGAAATTGGGAATAAAAGACTAGGTCTTCTAGAATCGATTTTTAGCACACATTCATGGAAATATTAATCTAAGACACTCACTACCGCACCCCCCCACCCCAACACAGGTATGCTATTCAGAAGTTCATGAGGTCTATAAAAGCGGCTCTCTTCTACAAGGTTCCCATAGGGTAATTCTGGCTGTTAGGGACTCTGCTTTCATTTATAGGTTTTCTGAGACTTCCTAAGGGCAGAGACCTGAGGCAAACACCTGCAGGCATGGCCGGCTTGCTCTAGGAAAGCTGCACAGTGCTCACACAGGCCTGCACGACATCACTACACCTATTACACTCCTTTGGATATTTTTTTAAAAATTGAACACCATATTTACCAAGATTCTCTCTAGGAAAAATCACTACTGGGGTAAATACAATAAAGTAATTATAATAGTTTACTTACTGCCCCCTCAGCCTAATAATGCAACAGATTCATCATCTCCTAGGTAGGAAATGGCAAAACTAACACATAGAACATTCAAAATTTCAAGTAGAGAGTAGCAAATTCATTGGCTAAAAAATAAGAGTCTTCTGAGAGAGGGCCTACAAACTTCCTGATACTGAAAACTGGCCCTATACAATAGCTACTTACCTTTATGCTTCAAGGGGAGTGATGACCAACCAAAATGTTTCAGCAGACTAAGCAGCATTCTCCTTTTGTGTACTGACCCTCGTAAGCCAAGAGGCCAACCCAGCAGTATCTAGTATTACCTGTTCTAATCTGTTTGATCTGAAATCTTCCTTAGTCCATTTCCCAATAATTCCTAGCCTAAAATGTGATGTCATATTTAAAAGTAGTATCAGGGGAAAAGTGAGGGGAAGAAGCACAGAAATTATATATTCTCCTTAACCTATTTAAATAGGTTCCATCTTCAGAACACCAAAATGAAAAGTCCTGTATAAGCTGAATATGATATAGGGACTGTTAATCTTAATTAGTCAACAAATTGAGGGCCTGCTGTGTGTAAAGCCTGTGGTTCAATGCTAAGAAATTACATCAAGGGAATCTGTTTACCAGACAATGAAACTTTTCCAGCTTCTGTGTTCTTTATAATTTCACATTCTAAATTCCCTTAGACTCTTTGATTTTAGAGATTAAGGGAACTTTCAAATGACCTAGTCCCCAATCCAGACAGCCTCAGTTACAGGTTTAGTACTTCACTTATCGTAGTATACTGTGGGGTCGAGCACTATTTTGTCTAACACAGTGTTTTGTTTGGAGGCATTACTAGATGGTTGGGATAGAAAGGGACTGGAGAAAACATAAAGAAGATCCTAGAATTTTGTTTGAAGAGTGAATAACCCATGCTTGAGGTTCAGACCACTGGCCCTGATCCATGCCATCATTTATTTGTTCTAATCCTGGTGAAATCACATAAGCATATCATACTCACTTTTTTCAGCCATAAAATATTGACAATAATGGTATCATATACCTTACTCGATTGTTATTAAGGTTACCTAAAGCAGTAATATTTGTGAAAATATTTTCCAACTGTAACCTGCTACACAAATATTTCTTCTTATGCTTTTATTTTGAAAAAGCCAGAGATGCATTAAACACAAAACAAAACTGACTGGACAGAAAAAGAACTAAAAGCACTCCTAGAATTTATAAATCACTTTTTCTTCAACCTCTGGACAGCTACTGAAAAGGAAATTTTCCAGTGGGAATGTTGGTTATAAGAAAGGTATAGAAATTCTTTCATACTCAGCAAAACACAGAGCATGATCTCCTTAATCAAAAAGCTGTCAAAAATTCAAACTATTTTTATGCTATTTATTCTTAATGGTATTTGTGAGTCAACATTGTAGAGACCACAGCTAAGAAACAATAGAGGTTTAAAACCAGTTAAGGATGATCTGAAAACCCAGTCTCAAAATAAGATATTCTAATTATACAGTAATACTGTCAAAGATTTTTCTCGTTAAATCACACTTTCACACCTCAAGAATCCAAATTATAATACATTTTGCAGCAAATTACTCCCTCCCCCTACTCCACATTATTTGCATAAAGCAATCCTTTTTAACAATCACAAAGGCATTTCTGGCTAAATGGTCCTTGGTAAATATAGTTTAAATACCTCACCTTCTAACATAGAGAAATTGCCACCTGACAGCCTGCAGGCAGCATGTAACCTGTAACTATATTTCATTTGGCCAGCACAGAGTTTTAAAAATCAGTCAATTTTATATAAAAGAATCTGTAGTTCCATAGTTCCCACTTTTTCAAGACAAGTTGAATGGTCTTACACTAGACCTCATTCTTGCCTGGCAACAGTTGCCTGAATCTGAGGTCCAGTTGCCCCCTCTAGACATGGCATGCCCTCTCCATTTTGTCATGACGTTCCCACTCCCTATGACAACATCAGGTATTTTTATGGTATCTACTGGTCACATACGCAATTAAAATTATGACTTCACTCTGAAGCTTCAAGCTCCAGTTTTTTCACTTAAGTACATTATCCTGAAAACTAGCAAGTATAGTGCTTTAAAACTTAAAAAAATAGTAGTGCCTTTAGATTACAATTTTTCCAAATACTATTTATTATGTCATTCCTGCCCTGTTACTCAAAGCATGGGAAAAATATTTGATATTTCCCTTGTTGATTCAGTGTCACTAGTACAACAGTGTAAAATGAGAAATGATTGCTTTAAAAAACTGGTTTCCAGATTGCTGCTGTTTCAGCGTCCCCCCCTTTGCTCTGATTTGTTAGATACTTTTTCTAGCTGTTTTCCATGTCAGTCTCCACCATTCCTAATATGCTCCCTGAATATGCCATAGGTTCTGACTCCACAAACCAAGACTTCATTTAATAGTAATAGTCGATCATGACCTCTACTACAACTTTTGAGACATTAAGTTACTCCAAAGTTATGCTTCTTATTTCTTATAGCAAGTTGCTGGGTAGATGGTATCTGGATAAGCAACTGATCTTGTTCTGTATGTCATCATTTTGAGCTTTAAAAGCAAGTATTCAATGTTACAGGGCACCATGACTTGGACTAGAATGGTATATACCCTGTCCTTCAATTAAATTTGTGGGTAGCTTATGATCTGAATCAGTTTCCCTAGAATGCATTAAATGTTATTCACAGCAACAAAATATTCACTCATCAAAACGTGACCAAGTATAAAAATCTCTATTTTGCCAATATTTCATAATGAGGTTGAAACTTGGTATGCATGGGTCTCATAGGTCATCATTTTTAACATGCAAGTCATATATAAGAGAATGACTTGCATTTATGAGGATGAGTGCATAAGCAGTTATGCAAAGAAAATTACACTGATAAAAGAAATATCACTTTTAGGCCACCAGGCTTATGTTCAATACATTATCAAGAGAGCCTATCACTTAAAGCAAACCAAAAATCATAATTCAAATAAATAATTTATTTTCCTCTGGGGGTCCTAAAATCTCCCATACTCAAATCAAAGTATTCAAATGAACATATAATCACACTCACATAAAATACATATAGTTTATAGTTCAGATTTATGGGTTTTCTTTTTTAGAGCAAGGGGTAGTTTTACAAAAGCATATGTATACAAATTTTTGAATAATCATCTAAATCAAGTAAAAAACAATGTCCAAAAGTCTGTGTACATCCTACCATAATTCAACAGAATACACAACTATGCATATACATGCAATTTAAAATATACAAACAATTAATACTCTGAATCTTAGTATTTAGTGTCAGTGTTATCAACTATTGCAAGCGAAAGGATTTGAGGGTTAGTGCATAAGAGGACTGATTTTCCCATGTTGAGTCAAATGTTATCTTGTTTATTCTACCTCTGTGAATGATTTTAGACAATTTTAATCAGTTTAAATAGTGCTTTGTAGCTAACCTTTAAAGTTGTTACTTTGTGGCCTTTCATTACTCATTCTGTCTCTTCCCTTTTTCCATATACGTTTTCAATCCATTAAGGCCATCTACCCTTCCCCCCCAGTTCTTTCTGTCATACAGAGATCATCAGGACACACCACTTCTGTCCATAGGGACCTGCCAGGGCTAATGAATACGTATGTTCTGTGTCACAACAGAGCACTCCCCTTGTTCTGCAGTATCAAACCTCTTATGTGTATAAATAACAGGTGAGCTGTAGCGTGCAGGGATAAATGGGGTTAACACAACCTGAAAGCTCCATGCTAGATTCATAGTATTCAGCCTGTATGATTGATCCAGAAAGAGAAATCCAAATGCCAAAAGTATTGTGCATTTTCTATGGGTTTTGAATCTTTATTTTAAAAAAGGACTCTGCTGAGATAACGTTATCAGCGTCCTAAAAGTCTGGGGTCATTCCAGTTGATTCTCAAGATACTCTTGTGCCATATAAAATAAATTTGCACTTTTAATTAACACAAACTGGGCATGGTACCAACCTTGAGTTATGACATGGGTGGTTAATGTCCTCTGTCACACTGCTAAAATGTTATGTTAATCATTATGTGTACATAGTGCTATTCGTAAATAGTTATTTGTGTGTATCTATTCTGTTTCAAGTATATAAATGCAAAGTTCAATTTAGTTATATTTAAGGTGAACTACATTCATTTTTGCCCAACATCCCATGCTGACATGGGTCAATAAACAAATTCATAATCTGCCAAGCCCCCACGACCCTGTGTAAGACGGAATCTGCATTCAGCTTCTTTTTGTGTTCCTCTGAAACCTTACTCTAAAAAGACAGTTTACATAAAACAAAATAGATAATTAAGACTGCTTGTTTAAATTGGAGGTCTCTCTCATATAATTAGACAAAGGAGTAAGAATATTATTTACATATATGTATACAACTCCAACCATTCTCCTTAAAAACTCTTTGTTTAAGGTAACTCTAAAGTGTGCAAAGCCCAGACAAAATTTGTTTAGGTTATTTATGCATTTTTCTCTTTTTGGCAATCCATGCATTAATTTTTAATGCAATAGCAAAATAGTGCCTTGGACTTTGATAAAAATATTCTATAGTCAGGGCTGGGTGACATAGTGCATTAATTCAGTGTCCTTCACTCCTGGGACCTGTGTATAATTTAGTCCAGCCTGAAGAAAATAACTTTGATCTGAAGGCAGTGGAAAAAGCAACGTATGAAATGAGTTTTGGTAGGTTTAGTGTTGTTTCTCCCATATAAGACAACATATGAAGATAAACTGCTTTAGAATACAATCAACATGGTCAAGGATTAAAAGTGAAGAGCTCTTAGTAACAACCGTAGTTTCCTCACCTTTCCATTCTCCCTGCCTGGCCACATTCTATAGTTTGGTGAAAAAAACCTGAGCACCACCTATAATTAGGATGCTCTAATTTCCAGATAAACAGAACATTGTTAAAGTGCAGTGTGAATGACAGTCCAGTCATTAGTGCTATTGGCTCTTCCATTTGTAAAAACAAAGAATGCTGCATAATGAGACAAAAGCAGAAGACAGGCTATCAGCATCCTCAAAGAAAGTGGCATTTCCTGTCCTGGAGGGGGTGCCCAACAAAGTAATCCTTGGGGAAAGCTAACAATAGGAGGGACCACAAGCAGAGAAATTGTTTCTTTAGATTCCATCTTGATTGTTTTCTCTATGACAATATTCAACTGCATAGTTTCATCTACTGTTAGAATACATGAGGCCATAAAGAAAAAAAAAAAAGTTAGGTTTTGGCTGAACTGAATAAAATGGTTGATCCAGTGGCATTTGCCACATGAAATACAGATCCCTTTTCTTTTGCTTATAAATTCTACTTTAATTCCAATCCAACTCTCTTCTGTTGTGAATAAACACAGCTTACTTTGTCTCTAATATAGCAGTGAAACACAAGGTTGCTCTCAATACTGTCAATAGAATTCAAAGCTGTAAGGATGTTACTTCTATGTGGTGAAAACTATTCTACAATTTTATACTTCTTACTGATGATAATGAACTATTTTATTGGCCTCAGTTATGGATAAGCTCCAGTATTTGGTAATAATTTTAAGGAAAAGGAAAATTTTTTTCCAGTCACATTTTCAATTAGCAGATAGAAATGTAATTTAAAATTCGCTAGTTTTAGTTGCTTATGTTAAAAGAGTAAATAAGTCAAATCTTCCTGCTACCTCTTCAAACAGTGTGCGTCCTATTTAAACAAGTCCCTAAACAACAGGAAAACCAAAACCCTGCGGGTGATACAGGTAGGTTACACAGAAAAATCAAATCTAGGTGCTTACATGTGTATACGAAAGTGTGTCTGTAGTTGTGGAAAGGATATAGAGAAAATGGGGAAAGGTGACAGAGAGAAGGAAAAGAGATTTTTTAAAATACCTTTATCCTAAAAATGATCTGCTTTATTATTTATAATCTCAGAGTCCAAAGCACATTCTAAGTTATTTAACTAGCATGTATACATAATACTTTAATCAAATATAAGCATTACTTAAAGTTTTCTTTAGCTATATATTTATTATTTGTGGCTTGAACCAAGTCATATATCTCAAAAAGTTTCCATACTTATAAAACTTAAAAGTCTTATTTATGACCTCCAAATATACTATGAACATCATTTCCTTCATTGAGTGGCTCATTTTCAAGGAGGTCTGGGATTACATATGTAAAGTTTTTCAAAAAAGGAAAACTAATGACAATATTATTATATATTGACACATTTTGTCAATTGCATTCAAAAAGAAAAACACTTTACTAGAATCATTTGAGATGAAATGTTTAAAAAATCCTTGAAAAGCAAATAATTAAAATATATGATAATTGAGTTACTTAGGAAAGCATCCCAATTATAAATTTAGAATTGTTTTTGTGTTTTCTATACAAAAGGTACCCCCCCACACCGCCGCCTTAAACACAATAGAAAAATTCATAGAATTAATGAATCATAGGTCTAAAAGTACATTCCTGCTCATTGAACTGACATACCTGGAACTGGTCTCCTTTTAAGTAAATCTTTTTGAAAGTATCCAAATGCCTACAAACAATACTACAATTTCATTTATATATGACTTTCAGTCTTATGGCCATTACATGATCACTTAGCTAACTTGTGAAGTTTTTCAGGTTAGGATGTTTTATTGTGCGTTCCTTTTTTTAAATGCTTCTACATCCAGCCATTGTTTTCATATTTTACTTTAGGAATTATTTTATCCGGTTCAGTGTCAAATGATATTATACTTTAAAAATAATCTCTTCAGAAAATATAACATAAAATAGTGGATTGCATCCCTGGCCATAGCTCTCAGAAGCATTAAAATGTTACTAGAGTGCCCGAATGACAGCAGTGACAGCTTAATCACTTAAAGGCTTTTTACATTAACAATTTTTTTCTTTCAATTTGAGCAGTATATTCAGGCATGATTTAATAGGAGGTTAGCTGTTAAATGCAGCTAAATAACATACTTTTTAAAAATATCAAATCAAGTTTAGTGCCTAATGAATATTCCTTTACACTTTCTGATATATTAGTGCACATTCATAAAGCTTGGCTTCTTTTATTTTTCCCCCAATATATGTATTTTTAAAAAAATCAGTCAGATAATTAGCATGCATAGTCCAACAGTTTTCTATATTTTTATGATTTTAAGTAGAATATCCATGGATAAAACATAATTGAAAGGTGAGCCCATTAATCTGGAGAATAACCTCCACAAACCAAATAGGGATGAATCATGTTGAAGTCTGCACCTCATTTATAGCTTTGTATTCCTAAGGAAAAAAAAAAAAAACAAAGCAGAGAGAAACTAAAGGTGACCTTATTTAGACATATTAGTCAAGGCAGCCTTTGCTGTTTTTAAGCAAACATGATTGTGACTCCACTTTGTCCATCCAGTTTTCCAGTGTGTAAATTGGATGACGACTTGGACAATTCTCTCTTCATTAGTGAACTGTGGAAAGGAAATACAGAGGTGGCTTTTTATTTTTTAAACTCTGTAGTGTCTTGCAACCAAATTCTGAAGCATGAAGAAAAAAATATATATATATAAATTTTTTTTTTCCTAGACAAGCTGTCATAATTGAAATGAAGTCTAATCAGACTCATTACTGTTTTCAGCAATTTGCACCACCGAAGATGCTTATTAGGTAACTGTGTTTAATAAACCACTCTTTAGAAAAATACCAGTAATGAGCTCTTAACAGCCAATCTTTAGCGTGAATGTAATGTGAAAAGTGTTCCTAGCGCTGAATAGATTTTCACATTTAGTAGTGTCATAATTAAGCTCCATGAATTGTTTCTGTGATGTTAGATTTATTACAATAATCTTACTTTTTTCCTATGTAAAATCTACTTGGAAATGCAGTCATCTTCTATTAGAGTAGGATTATATTCATTGTACAGCAAATTTTCAGCTAGTGCCAAGCTGATCAAAAGGTTTTTCAACTGAGGATTTGTTAACAAATGATAAGCAAGGATTTTATGACTGATAATTGATGCTATCAAGTCTTTCCTCATCAGCATCCCCCACACCTCAGAAAAAAGTCTTCCTGTCATTTGATTATATATGAAAAGTTACCCAAGATACAAATGTATTATGATCATTAAGAGGAAAAAATTGCATTTCTATCACTAAGTTAAAACATGGGAAAAACTGGACATTCTGAAAGGAATATTTGGAGAAATGTTGGCTTTTCTTAATAGCAGCTATAAATAACACTATATTGCTTCATTAGATATTGTTCTTAAAAATGTGAATACCATTTTCCTCCTTGAGTCTTCCTTTTTGTAGCACTCTTTACTAAGATCTTAACATTAAAGAACAGTATTGTGAATATATATTATTTATATGCACTAAAAGTGGTCATGAGAGTTAGCTAGTCTTCTTATTGATAAGGGCAAAAAAGAGTTACATACCTCTAAGCAGAGGAGTTCCATGCAAGATGGTGCATGTGCTAAAATAAGTATATATCTATAGAATCTATATTGATTAGTCTATCAATAGAGTATATCCAGAGGTATTTCCATGTATATAAAATTATATAGAAGGGATTGAAAATATTTCTTGAGAACATCTAAATAAGACTTATAAGGACGCTCTTGAGCTTGTTACCATGAAATGTCTCACATGGTAAGATAAATATCTTTTGTTTGCTAAACAAACATTCTGAGACTATTCCATAAAGATAATAAATGAAAAAGTACCAAAAAAACCCAAAACAAAACAGGAGACCAAGAGTTTATACCCATTCATGATAAAATGTTAAGAAGGATTCTGTTAGTGAATGATTCCTCTCCCAATACACTCCCATTTCTTCAAAGCTGAAGCTTCACCACTCCTAATTGGAGCCAATAAGCCTCCATAACTGTTTTCAGCTTTCTGAATCAATAGCTATGAGAACTGAGACTGTCAAATTAACGGCTTGTTTCATCTGATTTTGTGGAATGCGTTTCTTTGCATTACAAAGTAGAGAAGAAACCAACTCATTCCCTTGTGAATTCTTACAGCTTTCAGATCAAAATATCTTCTAGTTTCTTTAAGTCTTGACTGAATTCATATTCAGAACAACAAAAGACAAAGCCAGTGCATAAAACTACTAGAAACCTATATTTACATGGTTAAATGACTCACAGATAAAAAACAAAAATTATGAGAGGGTCCCTTTTAGTGCCTTTGGAATGCCTTATCATAATCTTGAATAACTTAATTTATGAATCATAGAATTTATGAATGTTTTATAAAAGAGGGGATGCTTTGTACACTTGAATTTATTACAAAAGCTAGGAGGCTCTAAGATGTCAAATAATAGTGATGATGGCAATAATGATGTAATATGAGTAATTCTCTTGGTAAGCTTTCAAAATAACTTTCCATGATGATGAAGATACAGTTTTAATTATGAATTGCAATTAGGAATTGAGTACTTAGTTAATAGATATTTTACCTAGATCTAACCCTTGAGTTACAGAAGGTTGGCAGAATTAGCCTTGGTCTTAATTTCTAATTTGAGAAAAACAAGCTAGGGAGTATGGACATATGCATAGATGAGATTTTAGTGCAGAGAATAAACAACACATAAATATATATTATCGGGCTTCCCTGGTGGCGCAGTGGTTGAGAGTCCGCCTGCCAATGCAGGGGACACGGGTTCGTGCCCCGGTCTGGGAGGGTCCCACGTGCCGCGGAGCGGCTGGGCCCGGGAGCCATGGCCACTGGGCCTGCGCGTCTGGAGCCTGTGCTCTGCAGCGGGAGAGGCCACAGCGGTGAGAGGCCCACGTACCGCAAAAACAAAAACAATAAATATATATTATCACATAAATACAAGATATGGGTTATAAGGCATAATAAAATGCTAGTGGTAATGGGGAGCCTTGTATTATCAAGACTTTTTGGAGAAGGTGGGTTTCAAACTTCAGCTATTGGCCATACCATTTAGACATTGGTCCGAACATGAAGAGAAGTCATATACTTAAGCTTGCAGATAGTTTTTAAAGAGAATTAGGGCTCATTAATCCTTAAATTTTTCAAGGAGCCACAATACCTAGTAACAGCATTATCATTCTTAGAGCCTTACTCAGTTTTATCATTTGCCATATTCCTGAGCTAATAAAACTTAAATATTCTTGCATGTAAGAAACAGCCAAGCAAGCAAACAAAAATGAAACCTTAAAAAAATTCAGTTTCTTTTACTTATGTCTTTCTTAAATTCTTTCAGACTTACTCCAAGATCCCTTCTCCTCCTCCAACCTCTTTTTGACCCTGGCATGTGGGGCAATGAGTTCTTTTCTCTCTTTTCCTTTCCTTTCCTTTCTCTCTGTTTTCAGGTAGTTTGTCAATTATGAGAAAATAGGTTACAGAGAAAATGTATTTTAAATCTCAAAACTGGAATCCTAGAAACAATCTTCCTTGAATCTCTGAATCTTGATAACTTTTGTTGTCACTAGAAAAAACAAATGGGACTAGTTGCCTAAACTGTTTAAAATATGATAATGGCACTCATGCTCTAATAACATCTGAGGGCCTACTACAACTTGAGAGCTTCTGACCTAAGTGCTAGGAAGTAGAGGTCCCTGCCCCAATGGAACTTACAAGTCTGTCTTTAGTTGTGATTTACCAAAGAAAAGATTTACTTCTGAATCTGGTAGGGAAAGGTGGCTATATAGAGAGGAGCTAAGAGTTGAGGTATATCTTGAAAGCTAAATAGAATTTTACCATTTAGAATAGAGAGAGGTGAGTTTTCCTGCCTGTGACAAAACTCAGTCAAAGTTACAGATGAAGCTAAGTGTACCTGGCACATTTGGGAAACAGGATTGCTTGGTATGGTTAGAAGACAGGAGGGAGGTATATGTCTATGTATAGGATGGGATGGAGGTAAAGATGAAGCTTGAATTCAGTTTGCAAAGGGACTTGAATGTTCGGACTTTAACTTACCGCCAACATAAAGTGCTGCCCTCATCTGTTCTTTAGAAATATATCAATAATAACAATATATAGGCCAGAATAGGGACTTCCTTGGTGGTCCAATGGTTAAGAATCTGTCTTGCAATGCAGGGGACGCCGGTTCGATCACTGGTACTAAGATCCCACATGCTGTGGGGCAACTAAGCCTGTGTGCTGCAGCTACTGAGCCTGCAAGCCACAACTAGAGAGCCCACATGCCACAACTATAGAGCCCGCGAGCTCTGGGGCCCACATGCTGCAATTAAGACCCAACAGAGCCAAAAATAAATAAATACACTTAAAATAATTTCTAAACAATATATAGGCCAGAATGGGGGTGGGGGTGGGGTGGGGCAGGGAAGGCTAGAAGCCAGGCCTGAACTTGAACAAAAAGAAGAAAAAAATCTGAGAAAGATTTCAGATGTACAGTCAAAAGGATGAGCTGACCAGTTGGAGGAATGAAGAACAGGAAAGGGGATATCATCATAAAAATAGAAATACTTGTGAGATATCTGTCAACTAGTTAATAAAGAGACTGTAGTGGATATTACATTTAATCCTTCAAAGGCCTAGTGAAGGATTAATTCCCTTTTTTATAAGATGAAACAGGTTGCTTGAATCTAAGGAATTTTCCCAAGGCCACCCCAGAGCCAGAATTGCAACCTGGATCATATGACACAAAATTGTTGCACTTGGCCTCTCCTTGGAGAACTTCTCCAAGGTTTTTAGCTTGTATAACCAATAAGTTGGCCACTAGGAGTTCCCATCTTTCGATGGGAGAGAAGTCAAAGGTCTACAAGGATATTTAGGAATCATGAGCAAATGGGAATCATTGACGTTATGGTAATGGAAGGCACAGCAGAGAGAAAGTTGTATAGAATGAGATGAGAATGGAACTCATGAGTTAAATCAGCATTTAAGGAGTAGGCAATGGGGATTGGGAGGGCATTTATAGAGGAGAAAGTGAAATAGAGAGAGGGAGAGAATATGCTGTTGTAAAAGACAAGTGAGGAAGAGTTTTCAAGGACAGAGTGTTTATTTGTAGCACAGGCATTAGAGAAGTCAAGTAGAATAGGAGAGAACATAGGCAATTAGGAGGCTAGAGATGATCTGTGAGAGAGTGGTGGAGTCAGAAGCCATGGTGAGTGGGTTACGGAGGAAATGGGTGGTGAGAAACTGACATGGCAAGCATGAAAGAATTATCCTCACTGATAAACATCTTAATAAACATGAACAGCAGTTTATGGGGCAAAGAAGAATTAAGGCTAGAGATTTTAAAGGATATGGGGAAAACCCTAGACCAAGGCTTCAGCAAACTATGGCCAGTAGGCCAAATAATATTATTACTTCATCTAGGAAGACTTCCCAGACATCACTGCCTTCCTTTCCTCTCTACCATTTTCCATATCACCCTGTACTTACACTGCATTTTCATATGCATGTTATTTTTCTATTTCATCTGTATTACCTACTAGAGTAACCTCTGAGGCCAGGAATCCATGCCATTAGAGTAGGGCAGAAACCTTGTCTGTCTTTTTCATAGCTATACATCCAGTGGTCACAAAGAAGAGTATCCTCACAAAGAAGGTACTATATCTATCTATACCTATAGATATACATCTATATCTACATATGTATCTATAGCTTTATCTGTACCTATATAGAAAGAGTTCATGCAGGCTGTAACTCATACCATATGTCTAAATACTTAAGGTATTTGAAAAGTTTTAAAGCTATAAATAAATTATTTTGAAAGTTATAAACTGAACAAAAAATGTTAAATAAAATGTTTTTTTCTTTCTACCTTAACAATTATATCTTCAAAAACACCTGGAAGGCTAAGTTTAAATTTAGAACTTTCTGTCTCCTGGGTCATCAGAGCTCTTCCAGAATGAGAAGCTGACTTGTGGTTCCCTATCATCAAGAGGCTTAATATGCATACTGTAGATGAATGTTCCATCCATTCCCTGCCATTCCCACCTCCACCCAGCTGCCTCCTGGCCTCATCTTGTGAGAGGACAGACTTAGAGAAGAGCACTGCATGGGTCCAGGAAGTAGAGTCAGGGAATTTCAGGTGCCTGGGACATGGTCTCAAAGGAGGGCACGGGTTCCAAGTGGGCACGTCCTCATGGCCCCTTGGATTCCTCATGATAGGGTAAAGTACTGGAGGAAGGCAAGACTGGACTTGCTAAAACATGGCACCCTTCTTCCCTGGGTCAAAAGATGGTTGCAGTGACTTGTATAAATAATTGCAATAGAAGATACTATGTAAGGAGCCAAAAGACATACATTTTAATACTAGTTCCCTAGTCATTATCACTATTATCTTGGTCTGAAGACCAGTCTCTGAATTTAAGATTCCTCACTGGTCAACCACACAAAATTGCTATAAATGCCAATTGACATAATGGATGAAATTACTATTACATAGCTAATAATTGGCAGAAATTAGAGCCAGAATTTAAGTTTAATATTCTTATTGTAATAGTTTTGTTATCCACTAAAATCTTCTATGTTTACCACACACTGGCTTTGATACTGCCTACTAGCCAACAGTGAGCAAGATATTTTCCCATATAAAAAAAAGCCCTTCTACCTTCCGCATTCAGAACTCTTGAACAAGTTCATCTTAGTCTCCAAACTAGGGCTTGTCTGTATCCATTTTCATGGGTACTCAACCCTCAGAGGAAGGATGTATAATCAAAAAGTATGATTCTAGTCTTCCCTGTACTTTCTGGACCCCTTACTAACTTCTACCCATTAAAAAAAAACAAAAACAAAAAAACACAAACATTTTAGGTGAGAATCCACCAATTCCTATATACATTATTGAATGTAGAAAACAGTACAAGGTCTCTTGGAAGAAACTTAATAATGTAGAATTTGCTACAGCATGTAATACTTGCATTTGAAAGAACATGTGTTCAAAGAACAAAATAGGAATCCAGTCTTTATGTTACATATACAACCAAAATCTTTTTTCATAGCTGTTCACAATATTTTATTTACTCTTCTTACCAAGAACTACCTTTGAAAGATCATCATTTACAGTAATAAGGACCTTTAATTTTCAGTGATCAGCTCTGTTCAAATGTCAATATTGTCATAGTCTGACCATGGTGGATTTGAATTTGGGCATATATTCAAATTGTCCGAGATCTGAATCCCTACATTTCCCGTTTCTAGTCATGGGTCGTCCTTAAGCAAACTACTTAGCCTTCCTAAGTCTTAGTATTCCCAACTTTGAATTTGGAGGATAATAATAATTTCATTGAAAGTTTGAGAATTAAATGAGACAATGGGAGGAAAGCATCTAGTACATTATGTTACTGTCCAGGAACTGTCACTGCCAGAAGGAGTTCTTTGATGTTCTAGGGGACAGAACTAAAGGGAAATTTTGAAGGGAAGTTACAGGTAAGTAGATTTCAGAAGCATAATATGAAACACCCTCTAACCCGTCCCCTACTCATTTATGATTAGGAGATTTAAATTCATTTTCTGGCCTTGCCAATAACTTACTATGTTACTTTTATTACAAATAAATTTTCCGGACAGCTAGAGTTAAGTTCTCAGCACACGCAAAGAAAATTCACTGATCACTCTCCAGGTTTTCTAGCTCTTCTCTTATCCTACGTTCAATCAATGACAAAGTTTTCTCAATTCATCTCCTAAACACTAACATCTATTCCTTCTTCATTCCCATGCTGTTGCTTTAGGTCAGCCTTATCCCTTTTCAGCAGGGTCTCTTAGATTTCCTATGTGTTTTTCTTCCAGTTCTTATTTTGTATGTATATATGTATGTATTTTGGGCTTACTCAAAAAAAAAAAAAAGAAAGAAAGAAAAACTTGTTTCCCTGATTTTAAAACACAAGCTTATTATTTTAAATTATAGAAAACACAGAAACATAAATACAAAGTTACCATCATCTATAATCATGTAGCAATGACCTCCATTAAAGTAATTTTTCATTTAAAGTTTTCATCTTCCTTTGAATACTTTAATATTTGCTTTGAAACTTTCTGTGTATTTCTAGTTCTTAATATTGTTGAGAGCATGTTGTACATACTACTAACTTTGAGGAAGCATCCTAGCCTCTCTCTTACCTTATATCCTTGTACATGCTGCTCTCTCTGCCTGTAATGCCCTTCCTGGTCCCACAGCATCTTTTCCATCCTGGGCCAACTACATTGTGTCTTTTTGGCTTTCTTACTGACTATGCTGTCCTTGAGGTCAGTTATCTTTTTATTCTGTTTTCAGTACTTATCGTGTGTGTGTATCAAAATCTAATGAATTTATAACACTGATGCTATAATACACATCTCCAACAAAATTATTTTTGATAAGTGAGTATGACTGTTATATTGCAATAGTGTTCTGTGATTAGAGTGATGTGTGATTACTAGTTACACATAGTCCTGCAAAAAAATATTTTGGGAACTTAAGCAGAGAGTGTTTAACTCATCTATGGTAAATTCCTAGAATTTAAAGAATCATTCAGCCAATTATGGCACTTAATCCCTTGTACCAAAATTGTTTATATGTTAGTTTCTTTCTCCAGGCTCAGACTGTCTTATTCATCTTATGTTCCCAGTACCTCTCACTATACATTGCACAGAGTATGTACCCAATAAATAATAAGAAGAAAATAAGCAAAAATGTCAAATTAGATAAAACTTGCCTTACCAGATTCTTATGAAACACAGAGAAGACACTATCTACCTAAATAGTACTTGTTACTCTTTTATAAAATCAGAATAACGTATTTTCTATTAGTACCTATTATGTGTATCATTACTATCAAATGCAATTGATAATTATAATATTCATTAATGCAGCCCTCACAAAATCTAACAAATAAAACAAGACCTCATTAGAATATATTATGGGTGCTACTGAATAAGACTCTCATGCAAAAAGATAACCACAAAATACTTAATCCGTATGTTTAAATATTCTGTTTAAACACTTTGTATGGGTAACCAAATATCAGAAACAAGCATTACAAATATGATTTTAAGTTTCTTATAGTCAAATTCACATCATTTGCAATCTATTTGTAAAACTCTATTAACAGAGTTTATGTCATGACTGGTCTAGATGATATTTGATACTAATGGTTAAGAGGGTACAGACTGATATTTAAGATGTAAGGTTGCACCACAGTAACTTTGATGGGTTATTTTATAGAGGATAACCAGATATGACATTTCTAAGAAAGGTCTCTATCACTAAAGAAAAGGAATGGCCTAATTGCATCAGTGGGAACTGCTCCTTAGCATACCTTAAAAAAAAAAAAAGATAAATAAATGGAAGGAGGGGGGAGAGGGTTCTTTTTCTCGTGGAAGGGATTGCCATTTTTGAAAAGAGTCATACTATAAGTGTTTTCCAGTAAATCTAAAGGGAGTGATAGGTACTTATAAAATCAGTAGCTTACTCTTTTTTTTTTTTTTTTTTTTTTGCGGTACGTGGGCCTCTCACTGTTGTGGCCTCTTCCGTTGCGGAGCACAGGCTCCGGACGCGCAGGCTCAGCGGCCATGGCTCACGGGCCCAGCCGCTCCGTGGCCTGTGGGATCTTTCCGGACTGGGGCACGAACCCGTGTCCCCTGCATCGGCAGGCGGACTCTCAACCACTGCGCCACTAGGGAAGCCCAGTAGCTTGCTCTTGTAATGACAACATAGTCTCTTCATGGTGGTTGATATGTTAGGATCAGTTCTGGGTTGCTTTAGAATACAGCTTGCTTTGTTACAAGCTTGGCTGTTATTGCACACTTCCTCTTTTGTGTAAGGTCACTTACTTAGATTAAACCGTTTGCAACAAGACTACTTTTCAAAATACATATGCCTGGGCTTCCCTGGCGGCGCAGTGGTTGAGAGTCCGCCTGCCGATGCAGGGGACACGGGTTCGTGCCCCGGTCCGGGAAGATCCCACATGCCACGGAGCGGCTGGGCCCGTGAGCCATGGCTGCTGAGCCTGCACATCCGGAGCCTGTGCTCCGCAACGGGAGAGGCCACGACAGTGAGAGGCCCGCGTACCACAAAAAACAAAACAGTACCACAAAAAACAAAATACATATGCCTGCTTTCCAAGGGTGATATTACAATGAAGGTGGAACAAACAAGCTACTGCACAACGAGACTTGTATCCAGTAGACATTTCGGTAGATATAGATGTTTAGGGTAAATGTATTCCTCACATATTTCTAAATGCAATCCTAGGGATGTAGGTAAAACTTGCTTCTGAGGGAAAATAAACTATAACATTAAATAGAATTTGCCAAGTAAACTATGGAACAGATTTAAAAAAATAAGTACTATGAAAAATAAAGCAAAATAAAGAATTCTTAATTATAAATTAAAATGAAATACTAAACATCCTTTATTCATTCTAATAATAAAGAGTATTGAGGGCCTACTTTACACCAGGCACTCTTCACTATTTTCAAATAAAACAGGGAGAAATTAAAGTGAAAGAAGAAACATAATCAACCAGTAGCAATTAACAAACTCAAATCTGACAATTGTTGCAACATGCTTTTTTGTTCTCTGGGATTTGGAAAGAGACCATGTATTCTCAACTTTCATCTCCTGAACAGGTTATATCCTTCCTGGGGTTTTAAAATCTTTCCTCACAAATCTAATTCTGACAGTTTTTAACTTTGCCCAATAAATTAAACCACAGTAATATCACCTATGATAACAAAGGAAATCTAACTGCAGAAAACATCTTCAGTGCTGACTTCTGGCAAATACAGATTTAATGGCAACTCGTCTTCTTTAGCACCTCTTACTTAGAAGAGATAATGCATGTGAAAATAGACAAAATTGTAGGTTCAGTCATATCAAAATGCGATTTATGCCAAAATAGATCTGGGAATGTCAGTAATTGCAGAATAAATGACAAGTTTTGAACTTCTTAAAAAAGGAGTGAATTCAGTAATTATTTAACTTTTTGTGCGTTTGTGTGTGGTCACAATAATTCTTTCTTGCAAAGCTTTAAAATTTTTATTTTTCCTTGAGCAAGCCTTGGGAATCCAATAAAATGCTATAACTACAGAGCAACACATATTTTAGTGTTTTTACCCTCCTGGCATATTTTTGGCATGATATGACTTTTGCCATTAAAAAAATTAAATTAAAGTGGTACTGACAGAATTTCAAGTAAACAAAGCATCAACAGAAAGCACAGTGCCTCTGTGTGCTGAGAGCTCCAACAGACAGTCATCTGCAAATGGACAACTTTAATTCGATTCCTGGCACCATTGGCCGTGCTGAGAATTCTCCTATCTCTTCACACCAGGGGTTTGCTCTTTTAAGCATTGCTCCCTGAAGGGAAGGAAAAACTAGAGAGAGAGGATTTCCAATGACCCTGCACAGATGAATGGATACGTCAATGGTGAATATCGGTTCAGCTTTGAACAGGGAATCCTGCAGTGGCCTCGCTTCTCCAGCCCTTCTATGCTAGTGTGAGTGTCGCTGAAGACTTGTGTGAACAGGAATCTTTAAAAGATCAAGACAGAGGGATGAGAAAGTAAAAATACAAGCAGAAAAAAAAAAAGACAAAATGCTTTTTAAAAATTAATGAAAATTTAAATGTTTGGGAAATTCAATTCTCCAGAGACAAGTGAGAGTGTATTAACTCTAGTGTTAGTGGGGCTTTGCATTTAAAACTTGGGTCTCTCAAAGGTAAATTCCAAAACACTAATTGCTCATAGAGTCAATTAGTAATGTGGTGTCAGTTTGACAGGTTTTGAGGAACAATTAAATACCGAATTGAGCACTAAGCACTTAGAATGCTCTTATTCTTTGCCCTGCCAGTATTATAATGAGAACATACACAGACACAAGCAAAAGGAAAAAATATCAATTCCATTTTGTATGGAAGATGAGCGTTTTAAGTTACTAATCCTGCAACTGGGTAGATGCAAAAATTCTGCTTGAGTAACTGCAGAACACGCATTTATTTTCACATGCTTTATGGTTAGTTTTCATCCAGCTATCAATCAATCAATTATGCTGTGACATGCTGTAATTTCCTAATCACACTAATATTCATGCTTTTATCACTATCAAACCTAGAGCACATACATTTCAATGAGACAGAAGTCTAATTATTTAAATATGCTAGAGCATATTACATCTCCAAGGCTGTTTCCTTTATGAGTTTTTCTCCCCTAAAAATACATCTAATTTAATTGCAAAGAAAAAAGTATATTAAACAGCATTACATCCCTCCAGTAAGCAAAACTGATATTTTACAGATCCCTATAAGTATGGAATTTTTATGGATCTTTATTGAAAATTAACGTCTTTTGCTTGTTACTCAAAATAGCCAAATAGAATTTGTCACAAAAAGAAATAATAATCATAGTCAAGGTGAAAGATACAATACGCTTATTTTGTTTTTCAATGCTCTTGGCCTGCAAAAAATTATAGGGACTAACTAGGAATTGCTTTATATCCCCAAAATATGATTTCGCATCATTTCTTATAACTGGCTTAGCTCTCAAAACTTTTTCTACAGCTTAAAATTTTTCATACTTAAGAAAAAGGACTTTTATTTGATCATTTCAATGTTCTCCTTGACAGGTGCCAGAGAAAATTTTTAAATTTTCAAGTAAGACTACTTCCCTGATGCATATGTTGCAATCTATAATTACAGTCTCTGTTGTGCAGATTACTTTAAAGGCAGTAAATGGGTATAAGTAGTATAGGTTACACATGGCAAACATGTACATATTCCCTTACATCTTTACAGGGAAAAAAAATTCAGGCTCAGTTGCCACCATAAATACTTCCTACAGTGCTCTGAAGCCAACAGTCCACTCAAATCATGGATATAGCTCCTCAGATACATTTCCTTTAACAGAATATGTTTCAATGTATATTTTCAAGAGAGCCCTGAAAATTCCATTATTTTTGTCAGTGGGGAGTGAGCACAGATACATTGAAAACTAATAGGAAACAGTAATACAATGAACAACAGCAACACCAACAAAAAATCCAAAAGGCATTATTTTTTAAGTACAAAATCAATTAGTTTTCAACTAATAAAAGTTGTCTGTTCTAAATTTCATACCTTTACATTCACTTTTTTTTTTTTTTTTTTTTGCGGTACGCGGGCCTCTCACTGTTGTGGCCTCTCCCGTTGCGGAGCACAGGCTCCGGACGCACAGGCTCAGCGGCCATGGCTCACGGGCCCAGCTGCTCCGCGGCATGCGGGATCCTCCCGGACCGGGGCACGAACCCACGTCCCCTGCATCGGCAGGCGGACTCTCAACCACTGCACCACCAGGGCGCAGTGTTCACCACTCTGAACTATATTTAATTACACAAAAGATAGGGTTAACAAATATACCTGAGCAGAATGGGAGTGTCACCTTACGTTAATGACAAAAAACCAAGAGAAAATTCCTCAACCTGTACTTGAGCAAGTATTTAGAATAAAACTGGTATCTATCAGTACTGATGCTTTGAACCTCAAGTCTCCTAAATAGTGATAAATACCAGGGATGCCCAGAGTCTCTTCCTTGTCCCTTAACAGACTGTTTGGCATCAAGTGCTCAGTGGGCCGGAAACCCACAGCCAGCCAGGGAGGGACAGCACAGACGGAACCATGTTTATTCTGTCAGAGGCAGCTGATTAGGATGACACCAACTCTTCACATTAAACCTGCTAAGCAGGGATTTACCCAGAGGGCTTTCCGAAACTTGGAGCACTTGCCAATGCAGTTCACAAACTATAGTATATGTTAATAATGGTGGCAGTAGGCTGTTGTAGCTGCTATACAATGCATGTTAAGAGTTCTCTGGCAGCAGATTTCCCTCAAGTTTCATTTTGAAAAGTTAGGATTGTGCAGTTTAAAGTTATTTAAAGAGAATATCTACAGTAACTTAAACATTCTGATTTCTGTATTTGACTTATTTCAGAGTCAGGGATTCCTAAAGGAAAGTCTCAGAAATCAATGGAAAAATTAACAGCCAAAGCTCCAATTTCGTATATCACTGAATCACACAGCTTGAAAGGACTCTGGAGGCCATTACTTCAGTCCTTTCATCTTACAGTTGAGTGGGCTGAGGCCCAGAGTTCTTGTGGCTCAGGAGCAGTGGAGCCAGGATTAGAACCTAGACATCTTCACAATCTAGAGGGCTTTCCATTATACAACCCTGGCTGACTTGCACCTTCTTAGAAAATAAAAAAATCCACGTACTGGAACATAATCATAGTTTCAAGATAGTCCTCCAGAGGCAGAGGAGTTGGAAATCTGATGAGGAAAAGGAAAATACAGTGGAAATGGCTGCAAGTCACGGGTGGTGCCCTCAAAAAATAAATCAGTTTCAATGGGTACAAAATATTCTTAGAATTACAATATGACTCGTGTTGGTAACGATTAGGGATGAGCTTATTATTCATTTGTCACTTAAAATCTAGTAAATAAGTCTGAGGTCCTTGTGTTTATAGAGTCTATGTTCTTTAGACCATCCAGGCTCCAAAGATTGCCAACAGAATTCATGTTTATGCATTATGATGCTTTTCAGTAAAAAAGAACACTTGTCTGTCAAAACTGCATTATTAATCTGTTATGGTATAATCATGTATCAACCTAACCTGATAGATTCATTTAGTTGTCATTTTAAGTGAATGAAATATTCTTTTTCTGTCACTATAGACTATTCTGGCCCAGGTCACGTGGGAATGACTGAGCCATGACGCCCAGCATGTAAACTACCCATTGAAAGTTATTTTCTCAAAGTATATTTACCCTCCAGCCATTATGGTATAGTTTCCCACACTGTTAGCTTAGGTTGATGCTAATGACTGGCACCCTAGTGATCCAACAGATCCCAAAAGCTTCCACAAATACTGTAAACCCTGTGGGACAGTGACAACAATTTTAGACTTAGGAGTAAAGAAGGCTGGGTAATTAGTCTCCACTCTAATAATTAGTTGTGTTCACTTAGCACTTGATCATTTGTCTCCTCATCTACAAATGGAGTTAGCTTAGATTACCCCAAGGCCTTCTTTATCTCTAAAATGTTATGCTAAGAAACTAACTTTAGGAACTGAAAAAATAGGAAAGTAGGAGAGTGTATGTATGCCTCATCTAAGACAACCTACAACCTACAAAACACTGTGGATACTCGGATGAAGGAACACCTAATAACACTTCATAGAGTTGGTTATATATCTACCAGAACTCTAAGTTCTCAGAGGCAAGTACTGAATATAATTCACCTTTATATCACCAACAGCTAACACAGTTCTTGACCCATGGTGGGTCCTGCTTAATTATATATCAGATGAATAAATAAATCTGAATCTTGTAGGATGGAAAACTGGAATGGCATTCCAGATAGATGGAATACTATATGCGAAGGCTTTGCAGGTATGAAAGGATATGGTGTGTGTTCAGGGAGAGAAGAGAAGTATGCCTAGATCATGAGGAATGTGGTATAAGAGTGGTAGGAAATGAGTTTGGTTTCCCATTCGGGAAGGGTCCTAGCATTAGCAACAAAGAACACTCTACATCTGAGCAGAATAGGGAGAACATCCTCCATTTTGTGTACTAGGCAGTAGTGTGCAAAGGAAAATATGCAAACAATATATAGAATACACCCACAGTGTCAGGATATGCCAAATGAAGTGGAATTGCTGGAAGTAACGTAGTAAATGAGATGAGGAGAAGGGAATTTGGTATTATACTTCCTGGGGAGGATCCTATACCTCTCCTCCCACATTCTCACTCCCAAGCCATGGTGATACTAGGCTTAATCATGGTGAGCAGAGGGTCCTTTGAATCCTTGAAACTGAGCTGTTGCACCCCCTACCTTATTCTTACTTTCCCACATCCCTGTGGGGGCAGGTCCTTATTGTCTAAGACATTTCCCTTCCTGGGAAACGGCACATGTTCTTGCTCTAGAAACAATGGCTCCCAAGGTAAAGCTGGTTGTACTTACAAGAAAACAGGGCCTCTAACTGTAACTCTTTCCTAACTAGTCTCCTTTGATGAGTCTACTTTAAGTAATAAAGCTTGAGTAAAGGTTCTAAAAGCAAATGAACATCTGAGAATAACTCAGACTCAGAAAAAATAGTTGTAACTAACTATACAAGGAAGTAAATAAGCAAGCCCGAAGAACCAATCTATTACTACAATACTAGTCACCATATATAGTACAATAAACTTTGAAATTGAATGCAAATTGTCAGCAACATGAAATGTATCGGTATAGTCATTAACACAATCATTGGCTAATCATTAATTAATCTTCAGCCTGGTTACTGCCCTTATATCTGGTAATCCACAACTATGCAAAGGTCTTGAGATACAAAATTCATTTATATAATCTTGGCTTTGGAGGGAGAAACTGTTTTAAAATCTTTATAGGTTAATTTTTTTCTCCATTTACTATGTTCTTAAAGGTTAAAAAACTAAGAGATAATGTGAATGTAGTCTTTTGGAGTGACTCCACAGTCACTTCTGGGGAAAAGCTGACCATACTTCCGAGGGAAGCATTTATAGTTACAATGTATTTCCTTAATGCAAATATGATGTATGTATTTCATTTAGGAATTTAATGGGACATTTCTGCATTTTATACTTAACTTTAGGTATTGTTTCAAAAAGAAAATGAAAATTTTATACCACTGTGATGTCAGCAGCCTAAAAAAGTTAAGAATGGTTTTGTCTTTCAAGGGTCTATTTGGTAGGTCAGGAATATCTTCTCATAGAAATAGCATTTTAAGTGCAATGGTTATATTTGCAGGTGAGTCTACAAAATGATAAGTACCTCACAAAAAGCATTACACTTGCTCACACTAAAAGCACTGTTTGCATAATATATGAAGTCTGAGTTGTAACTATATATGCCTAAAAGACACATGGGATGGGACCCAGTGCTCAACAGCTACTTAATAGAAAGTATATGTCCAGGTTAGTCATTATCCAATTTCTGTAAATTGGGAGACAGAAGTTCCTCATACATGTGAGGTGATCCTACAGACTTCCAACTGTAAGAATAAGTCATTAGTAAATCCAGAGCATGGACTGTATTTGCATATTTAAATTGATCACCATCATGTAGCAATTTCCAGTACAAATTAAGGATGAAAATTATTTTCATCACTTCTGTTAATAAGAATATTAAAATAAATATGTAATTTGGAATATATGGCTTTTGGAAAAGAAAAGTTTCTTTTTCTGGTTATTGAATTTTTACTGTTCTGTCAAATCAGGAGCAATATTAGTTGAATGAATCTGCTCAAAAATCTTCAACTGTATTAGAGGACTAACTCAATATAGGGCTACTATATAATGAAATACCTTTGCTCTACTGTATCTCCTTTTTGTTAACTAAAACTAAATTTACTTAAGTGTTGTAATGTATATTTTAGAGTCACGAGTCATTGTTGCTATGTTATTAAACTCTTATAAGAGAGACTCTAAACTATAAAATGTTTGAGAGTTTGTACATTTCATTGAAAACATTCACTGAGATAATAGGCCAAAAATAAATTAGGGGTTGATAGCCAACATTTTACTTTTCAAGTCAAAGGAGTCACATTCCTCCCGGTATGTCCAAAATTTTACAATGATAAATCTGAAGACTTTACTTCATTTCTTTTTCTTTTTTTTTACAAAAATATAGCTATAGCATGTTTCAATGAAATAACATTAAAGTGAAAGTAGTGAGAAAATAAATGTTATTACTGTTCTTTAAGGATTAGCATATATATGTACCTCTCGGCCACATAAACATTTCGTTTTAAACATAAAGTCAGTTTATGTACCATCCTATTGGAACAGGATAAATAGGGCCCACCACCATCTCTGTTGACAATACATTGATCTCACATTAATTTGATTGAAGGTGGCTTGCCAACACATCTCACTTTCCCCATTTAAGTGCAGTCAGATAAGAAAAACACAGTGATGTTTAGCAGATAGACCGGGTGACACAATAGAATGAAACTCATTGAAGAAGTGTAATTATAGTGATTACTTCAGAAAAGAGAGCAGATACACTGATGGAAAGAAGTAAACATTGCCACAATTATGGGAGCCCAGTTTCCTTTTGGTATAGATACACACGTCCCAGACAACACCAACCTAGCAATAAGATCACAGAAAGCATTCCAACTTAACAACATAAAAGCACTAAAGGTTACAAAATGGCGTGAGCCAATTTGCCAAAGTGCTGGAACAAAGGCCCCTTCTGTTTTGGGTGAATTCAATATATCTAATAGATTAGTCAAACAGAGAAGTCTTCCTTCCACAATTAAAACGAAGTACAAACATCAGGAAAGTTTGCCCCAGAGGAATGTAATCTGCAAATGCTTTTTAAAGCTGTTATTTTGACGGCTGTGAAAAATAAACAGTGTGAGGTGTCTAGTTCTCTCAGGTAACTGTCCCATGAGACCAGCTGTAGAGGCAGGGATGGTTCATCTATGACATTAATTAGGCATATTTAATCTACTGGCATCAAAGCACCTAAGAACTGTATCATAATATGACCAAAGTAAGGAAAACCTCACCCCTCCCCAGTCCACTAAATTAGAGATAAAAATAGAAAGAAAAACAGCTTGAAAAGGGTCCCCTAACTCACCTAGTGTAACCCTTGCTTGCCATTCCTGAAGAAACATAGACTCCAGGAGGTTTACAGCCTGGTCTCAGGTCACACAGCAAGTTAGTGAATGAGCAAGACCAGAACCTGAGGCTCCGGACTCCCAGTTCTGTGTTTTTCCACTATAACCTGATTATTTTTCAGTAACAAATCTTATAAAACAAGAACAGCCATTTAGATAAATTTAAACTGTAAAAGTCATAGAATACTTCAAAAGCGTTTGAATCATCTTTGTCACCAGCTCTCTGTGAGGTACATAGAAATATTTTTTTTTCATAGAAATATTTTTATGTCAGATGTATATGTACCTATATATGTAGATAGGTAAAAAGAGAGACAAAATGGAAGAAAGACACGCAGAGAGACTAAGAGAGAGAGAGAAGGTGTGTGGGAGCCTGACAGAGGTAGGAGACAAGAAAGTGTGAAAGAGAGATGAGTGAGTGCAAAAGCCAGAGAAAGTGGCAGACACACAGAGACACGCACAGGCACACACACACACACACAGGCACAGGCAGGCAGAAGGGAAGAGACGGTGAGGGCTTAAATAACTTGCCCAAGGTCAAAGAACCAGTACTTGTCTGAGTTGTACCTCAAATCCAGTACTGAAACCCAAATCCCCCTGCGATCCTTAAGGAAGGCTCCACACAAAAGCAGAGGTGAATTAGAATACAACTCTTTGTTTTTGGTTGTTGCTCTTTGATTTTGGCCTCAAGCCCCACCCCAACTCTTACCTCCAAGTAGGATGGTTAGAATGGAATGGGTGGAATCATCTTGATAGAATCAAAGCAATGGCTATTGTCTAAATGGTTGAAAGAGGCACTTCTGTTTTTAAACCATTAGCGAAGTCCTGCCTTGGGAAATAAAATATCAAGAGAAATATATCTTTTACTTGTCATTAGGGATTTAATGACCTCTACAACATGGGGTTCTTGACTTGGGATTCATGGAAGCATCTGATTGTATCTGTAAACCCTTGATACTGTATGCAAAATTTAGAGCATGGGTGCATTTTCTAGAAAGAGGGTGGATCTGATTCCCAGAGGTCCCTCACTCAGAAATATTGAGCTACTGCTTTGTAAGTGTGTGGAAAGACTAAAGGCATACACACTTTTTCTGTACATCAAAAATTACCTGAATAATCTGGACAAAATAAATAATTTAGAAAACTAACGGTAATCAATCTGCAGTGCTCCCACACCTTACACATTTTTTGTTTTGAGTATAACTGCAAAATATTTCCCATTTTTGCTCCAGCCACTTTTAGTGTGGAACTCTAGTTATAAAAATGATGTGAGAAAGTGAATTTCATTTTAAAAGAACCATGGCTTAATTTAAAACTAAGTTCATCGGTGTTTGGTGTGATTTAGTGATAACACCAAATTGGTAGGCTTTTTTTTTTTTTTTAAGCAAACCCTATATAAAATATACTGCATTTAATTCAAGTGTATTCTTAACGGGCTGCTCTATTCATCAACATTAGAACAGACAGTGTTTTAAAACTAGATCAAAGGCAATCATCTCATTTTTTTTTAAGTTTATTGACTTTGTCACAATACTGCTTCTGTTTTATGTTTTGGTTTTATGGCCATGACGCATGTGGGATCTTAGCTCCCCAACCAGGGATCGAACCCGCACCCCCTGCACTGGAAGGCGAAGTCCCAACCACTGGACTGCCAGGGAAGTCCCTCTCATATGTTGATACATATAAAATTTCCAGTGTTCTCTGCTTCCAAATTAAAGCAGAATTATAGAAAGGACACTCCTCTACTGCTGAAGTACATCACTGCCTGGGTCGTGGGGACAATTCAGGGATGAAGAATTAGAAAACCAATGCTGTGGTAGCTAGTTTCCAAAATGGCCTCCTAGGAACCACACTTCCCAGCCTTTCTTTAGTCCCTGCCCACAGTGAGTTGAGTCACACCCTGCTTCCCTGTCCCCAGGAGAATGCAGCAGAAGCAGCACCAAGCTAGTTCTATCATCAGCTTTTACACTCTTGGAGGCCTGATCTTTCATGTAAGAAGTCTGCCACCCTGTTGAAGAGGCCCCAGGGAGAGGCCACATGGAGGGGCCATACCTAAAGGAAGAGGCCCTGAGACTAAGGCAGAGAGAGGCCCAGCTGTTCAGTGTCCCAGCTGAGCTTATTAGCCTCCCTGCAGCCCCACCAAGGTACCAGACATCTGAGTGACCATACTGGCCATTCTAGCACATGAGTCCTGCCATGACTACAGCCCTAGCCAACGGCACCTGGAAGAATTGCTCATCTGCACCCAGTCAACCCACATAACCATGAGAAATAATAAAACTGTTACTGTTGTAACAGCTACTAAGTTTTTGAGTGATTCATTAAGCAGCAATAGATAAAACTGAAGCTGAGGGGGGGATGGCATGAATAGTGAGTTTACAAGATGAAATTCAGAAGATGATAAAGTGTAAGTAACTGGAGCTTATTCAGAAGATGATAAAGTGTAAGTAATGAAAGAAAAACATTTATTAAGTACTAACTAATTTGCCCATCACTTATCTCATTAAACCTCATCACTACACTGAGAAAGAGAGTTTGAGCAACGTTATTGCCCAAGGTCATGGAGCTAAAAAGTGGAAGAGCCAGAGGCTGAACACCGATTTTCTTTCACAGCCTCAATGTACTCATTTCATTGCACCCTAAAGGCTGTGAAGGGGTAGACAGGGAAGAAGGGAGAAGACTGACACACAGAGAGAGGCTTGACATTTAATAATTTGTGATGAAAACCTTTCTGAAGCATATCCATACTTTTAAAAGTAGAAATACACCCACCATTATTTAACCTGTTTTAATGACTAAGCATCATTATTACTGATATATATATTGCAACTGCAATGTGCTGTAATATAATATGTACTTGGAGACATGTAGGATTATTTGATTCTATATTAAAATGATCCCAAAATGCCACGATAAGTTTTAGTTCCTCTTTCTGATTTTTATATATTTTCTGTTTTTCTCTTGGTGTTAGGCTGTCTCTTGTAGACACAGAAAAAAGTGATCTTTGTGAAAAGAGAAGACGAGAGCTTGCAGGTTCCTATAAACAAAATGCATGTACCTTCTAACGTAAAGTTTGATGTTTAGGGTAGCTGGATAAGTAAATTCTAGATGAGGAAGTTTTTAGTTAGCTGCTGAATTCCTTGCAACACTGTGACTTTGTACAGGAACTAAAGGAATAGTTTCTGCTCTAAAGAGCTCTAAGCCCTGTGGACAGCCTGGTGATTTTCAAATTGGACTCAGTGGGAACCCAGGGGTCTGCACCAATCCAACAAAAGATGTTTTACAGATGCTGCAGTTAAGTATTTTCTGGCAAATGCTAGAGACTTAAAGCTATTCTTTCATTGCTTTTAACCATTTTATAGTTTGGGGTTCTGAGTTTGACTTGGTTTGAAAACAAAAAGTTCTACTGTTCTAATGCTTTTGTTCAAATGCTTTTGAAAATCAGTGATTTGGGAGATGCATTGTGGTTAAGGAGGGGTGACAGAGTTGAGGGGTTGCCTGGCAAGGGATCTTAAATATTTTTGCCAATTTTTATGTTCTGTATGCAATAAGAAATGTAATGCTTTCAAAAATGATAGCTAACCTTTACTAGAAAAAGTTTACATTGTTGATACTCTGCTGGTGGCCACCGTGGACACAAACAGCTACAATACTGGCAGCGCCTCTAAGCTCAATTCATTCTAGTTAGGAGATAAAAGACTTTTGATAGCAAGTCATTACATCACAGGCAAACGTATTTATGATATACAACACTGGACCATGTTATTTTTAGTGTTAAGACATTCAGCAGTTTAGGGTTGTCCAAGAAATTTCTAAAATGCCAATTTTAAAGGACTTAATTCAAGCAAAACTTATACCTACTTACAGTTGCTTCTTTCAAAGTGAACTTAGGTTATTCACTGATCAAAATGTGTATAGCTATCCTTTAAGGACATCCACAATTACTGTTGTCATACCTCCAGTAGGCAGTTCAAATTGCTTAAAACTTTGGTAATGACTACGTGGCTATGTTTGAATGAAGGTCATCTGCCCCTCCATTCACTGCTCATATTGAGCCTTTTGTACACATATCTCAGGGTCCTTTACAAAGAACACTAATCAAGATACAAAATAACATTGTAGCAAATAATCTTGTCACAAATTCCATTACACAGTAAAAGCTAAATAAAAAATAACAGCTTTTCTGCCTATATTTAGAAATTTATATCACTTAGTGTCAGGCAATTCAGAGAAGAGAATTCCACAAGAGAGAGGAAGGTGACAGGAAAAGATCCATTAACTAACACGCACACACACACACATACACACACACAGAGTCACACACACTGTCACCAATAAAAATGTTAAAAATGAGCCTAGGAAATTAGTAATTAGGGATAGGATTTTTCTACATTGTTTTAACATATTTTACCAAAAAATTAGATAAACTGATAAATTGTCTATTCTGAAATTAGTAATGAAGCAACTGACAAAGGATTCATCTCCAAAACATACAAGCAACTCATGCAGCTCAATATCAAAAAAACAAAACAACCCAATCCAAAAATGGGCAGAAGACTTAAATAGACATTTCTCCAAAGAAGATACACAGATTGCCAACAAACATATGAAAGAATGCTCAACAACATTAGTCATTAGAGAAATGCAAATCAAAACTACAATGAGATACCATCTCACATCGGTCAAAATGGCCATCATCAAAAAATCTAGAAACAATAAATGCTGGAGAGGGTGTGGAGAAAAGGGAACCCTCTTGCACTGTTGGTGGGAATGTAAATTGATACAGCCACTATGGAGAACAGTATGGAGGTTCCTTAAAAAACTAAAAACAGAACTACCATACAACCCAGCAATCCCACTACTGGGCATATACCCTGAGAAAAGCATAATTCAAAAAGAGTCATGTACCAAAATGTTCATTGCAGCTCTATTTACAGTAGCCAGGACATGGAAGCAACCTAAGTGTCCATCAACAGATGAATGGATAAAGAAGATGTGGCACATATATACAATGGAATATTACTCAGCCATAAAAAGGAATGAAACTGAGTTATTTGTAGTGAGGTGGATGGACCTAGAGACTGTCATACAGAGTGAAATGAAAGAGAAAAACAAATACTGTATGCTAACACATATATATGGAATCTAAAAAAAAAAGAAAAGAAAAAAGAAAATGGTCAGAAGAACCTAGGGGCAAGATGGGAATAAAGATGCAGACCTACTAGAGAATGGACTTGAGGATATGGGGAGGGGGAAGGGTAAGCTGTGACAAAGTGAGAGAGTGGCATGGACATATATACACTACCAAACATAAAATAGATAGCTAGTGGGAAGCAGCCGCATAGCACAGGGAGATCAGCTTGGTGCTTTGTGACCACCTAGAGGGGTGGGATAGGGAGGGTGGGAGGGAGGGAGATGCAAGAGGGAAGAGATATGGGGACATATGTCTATGTATAACTGATTCACTTTGTTATAAAGCAGAAACTGACACACCATTGTAAAGCAATTATGCTCTAATAAAGATGTTAAAAAAGAAAAAGGTAGATTTTTGTGTTTAGGCACTCCCACTCTTTTTTTCATGCAACACTTAAACTTTGTCTAATACAGTAGTATAGCATAATAGTAATTAAGAGACAAGGTTTGGAGCAAGATTTCCAGAGTTTGAATTTTAACTCTACTACTTACTGGCAATATAATCCACCAATCTTGGCCTCAATTTTCTCATCTCTAAAGTGGCACCCACTTCAAAGAATTGATGTGAAGATTCAATGAGCTAATATATGTAATATGCTTAGACAATTTCTAGTACAGAATAAGTACTCAATAACTATTAATTATTTATATCATATTCCAGGCCCTGTGCTAGCACTAGGAATGCAATGGTAAATAAAAAACAGGCACAGTCCTCAGCCTTCCTAGACCTTAAGTCTAGTCCTAGAACTTTATGCATTATTTCCTTCTATTAAAATATATTAGGGGCTTCCCTGGTGGCGCAGTTGTTGAGAATCTGCCTGCTAATGCAGGGGACACGGGTTCGAGCCCTGGTCTGGGAGGATCCCACATGCCGTGGAGCAACTAGGCCCATGAGCCATGGCCCCTGAGCCTGCACGTCCGGAGCCTGTGCTCCGCAACAAGAGAGGCCGCGATAGTCAGAGGCCCGTGCACCCCGATGAAGAGTGGCCCCCGCTTGCCACAACTAGAGAAAGCCCTCACTCAGAAACGAAGACCCAACATAGCAAAAATAAATAAATAAATAAATGAATATATATTATAAGGTTGTTACCAGAGAATGAATAGACTTTAACTATGGGGAAAAATTTAAAAAAAACAACAAACTAAAATTTAAAAAAATAGTATTTTGGATATTAAATTGAAGGCAATATTTAGCTTTATTTAAAACTTCATATTTTTCTGCTGCTTTTATGGATAAAATTGTATGACAGGGCTTCCCTGGTGGCGCAGTGGTTGAGAGTCCGCCTGCCGATGCAGGGGACACAGGTTCGTGCCCCGGTCCGGGAAGATCCCACATGCCGCAGAGCGGCTGGGCCCGTGAGCCATGGCCGCTGAGCCTGTGCTTCCACAGCCTGTGCTCCGCAACGCGAGAGGCCACAACAGTGAGAGGCCCGCGTACGGGAAAAAAAAAAAAAAAAAAGTATGACAATAACACTATCAATTTTTCCAGAACCAAATTATGGCTTCAGTTTATTTTGTGATTTCTTGATTAGTTTAATGCATTAGTATTTTTTAAAATATCATTGCTAATGTTTTATATCAGAAAGTAACCTATTTTAAGTATGCAATTTAAAAATATTTATGTGATCTTAGTCTATTCGGAGCAGTTCCTCCCCTCACCAATGAATCTCTATAAGATGGAAATCAGTGCAAAACGCAAAATAGATTTTGTACAACAGAAATTTTCTTTTCAAGAAGTTTTATTACTATGTATTTTAGAAACATTTTTATGGACACTTTTTTCTTTTTCCTTAGTTCTGAAAGTAATAGAAAGGCAGCAGGATGTGTTTAAGGTCTATGTTTAATGTTATCTAAACAGTGTATGGTTGTGGACTTAAGTTATAGAAACGTCTTGCTAAACTGGAGCCAAGACCTAATATGAATATATGAAGAATTTGAAAGCTATGGTGTCCGTAGGTCTCATTTTGAATAGATGAAAGTCTTGATGTATGAATAATCTTGAAGACTGGAAGAAAGGTGGAAAACGAAGAGCTTTCCCATATAATTTCATTAACTATTTTTTTATTCCACTTCCTATCATTGATTTCATTCCATTTCTGTAACTATCATAGAGGTCGTATTACTGCATCCTGAACAGGATGTTGTGCAATATTCAATATACTGTAATTCATCTGTATTTGGAGGGAGAGCATATTGGAATGCTGAAAAGTGCCTATTAAATTATAATTGTTTATAGACAAGAGCCTCATGTTATTTGGGTTTAATTTTGGCACAGTACTTAGCACCAATCAGGTTAAGAAAAGACAGGTTATTGATGAAGATGGTGACACACTAATCAGGTGTTCACTCATCCTCAGAAGCGCTAATGCTGGACTCTAGGTAATTATTTCTTTAGGGTAGTTGGGACTTTGACCCACTTTCAAGCTTAGTAATAAGAATTAGGGTATAACTCAGTGTTGTATTTAACTTTTAAGCACCAAGTGCATCAGCATAAAATGGATTAGAATTGCTTTGTTAAGAGGAAGGGGAAAGGCAAGAGAACAAATCTACATTACATGCTAGTCTCTAGGCCTAGTTATTTTTCTCAGGCCCCCACAGTTAATCATTTACTTAAGAATGTGAAGAAAAAAGAAAGATGTGGGGATATTTTATTAATTCACATAGGAGGAGAGTTCTAGCAGAAGACTGAAAAACTGTAGAGGACATTCCAGCCTGAGGTGAGAAGTTGAACCAGGGGCTTCTAATGTGAGATTATCAGATCTGCTATCCTAAGACTTTATGCTAAAACACACCCTCTGTTAAAACAAGGTACATGTTTGCACACAGTACATGCTCAAGAGATTTTTATTCTTCTCTAAGAACTGCTTTTCAACTAGGAAATATGGTATCTCAGGCCATGACCTTCTTTCTAGATGAAGTAGCCAACACTTGACAAGCCATGACTTGGATACAGTTGGTAGCCGAAATGGCTCCTTGACATTTATTTAACAAACCTTATATATATTAAGCACCAATCTTTGCTAGGTTCCAGAGATAAAGAGGTAAGATAACTTTAAGGACCTCATAGTCCAGTGCTGGAGACAAGATCACAATTAATTATTAGATAATGTGGTAAGAAATGTGACAGAAAAAGGTGGCAATAGTTTTACAGCCCATGATAGTTTTTCAGTTGACAATGGAAATACGATATACACAGCATGGAAACATCATACTAGTTTGATGTTCCTAGTTCCTGGTTTCCTAGTTTCTATCATCAAATTCTACCAGCAGCTTTTGCACCCAATCACATCCTCCTCACTGAAAAGGTAATCACATTTTTTATAATTCATGATTGATGAATCCATTTTGATATGCTATATTGAAAAATCAGGATATATTCCAGACTCTTGAGGCTGATGCTATCTTTCTCCCACATATAGCTTGGTTTCTCAGAGAGAAAAATGTGGTTTAAGCTCTAATGTTTATAATGTCTCCTATAATGAAATAAACACTACAATACACACACACACACACACACACACACACTGAGATCTACATTTGCAAAGGTAACTCCGTCTCTAAACACTCCAGACAGCAGAGACATTTTGGGTCTTACTAAGATTCTAGAGGTACTTACAGAATAAATGACCTGAGCTAGATAAGCTTTCATTGCTTCTTCAATAGCTTTTTATAACAATACTTTCAACAATGTCAAATTAGATTAAGAACACTTTTAAATCAAATGACTCAGATTTGGAATAAGTAGCTTTCCTTTTGCAAATAATCAGATACATAAAAAATGTTAACCACAAAATATCATATCTCCCCAAGATTATTTATGTAAAAAATAAATAAATCTGTAAGGTTATTAATTAATGAATGAATATTACCCCCTGGTTGCTGACTCTTCCCTAGAGATATCCAGAGATAATTTGGGAGCTGAACAAATTTTTTGTTGATGCTGATGAATGATCACCTTATACTGTTTATTGGATATCAACAGTTCTAAATATCCAGAAGCTTTAAGACAAGCACGGTGACATGTTACCCCAAATCAGAACTTATTAGAAATGAAATTTATATGGTTATAACGAAGCAGTAAGAAAAAAAGGAAGGTATCCTATACAAGCATAAAACTTGAAAGGCTAAATAAACTTGTGCTTATTAGAGCTAATCCAGCCCCTAGTTGTAGCCAACCAAGTCAGGCCCCACTCCTAGGGGCTCATCAAGTCAAATTTCTGTTATGTGCTAAACCTGAGAAGATTAGATTGCCTCCACCTGCTAAATCAGAAAAACTGGGACACTGGATTTGGCATGAGCGGTTGGGTTAGAAATCTACTGAGGAGTCAGAAGCTGAACTATCAAATGATTAAAATTGCTTCTAACAGGCATTATTTTCCACTGTTTCATCAATAAGGAAGCAGGCGCCTCTGTACTATTTCACAGGATGGGAATGCTTTCTGGAGTTAGATTGTTCAAGAGCTGCTTTTTAAAATAGCAATACTCTTATCATAGTAAAACTTGCCTGCTGAGTCAAAAGGAAAGTTGGCCTCATCTATCTCATCTACCTTTAGGAAGAATTTAAATTGTAAAGTTGCCCGGCATGATTCCTGCTGTTGGCTACTACAGATACTTTTCAATATCCACTCTTTTATTGCTCTGAAGGTATATGGATAAGCAGGTATACACTGTAAATGGAAAACAGAAAGAAGGTCATCTTTAAAAGTCCAACTGAATGAAAGCAAACAGTAAGAAACCTGTACTTTTCTTTTGTCCATCCAAAGAATCTGGCTCTACCAGACTCCACTCCAGGAGGAAAAAAAAAAAAAAAATCACAAATAGTGCCAAGGCGTATCTCATTCCTTATGATGATAAAGGGAGGAAAAGTTCCAAAAGAGAAATAATATTTCCAATAAGGACATTAAATCTAATGCTATTTTGATGTCAAGTGCACCTTCCCCTAATCCTCACTGATTTTTATTCAGCTTAATTTGAAGCCACCATAGAACTCTGCTTTAGGAAGCCTCCGCACTCTCAATAAATTTAATCAGCAGGGATGATAAAATAGGTTCTGTAACGGTACATGACTAACCCAGAGACATAAACATCGATAAATTCCAATGCAACATTTGGGCATAAAGTGCATAAAATGTGCCTTAAGAGGTATATCCTTGCAGAATGTTGGCGTATGTCAAAGATCAGGATGTCAGACAGATGAGTGTACGTCTGCACATGTGTGTGTGTGCATGTGTGTTAGTCTGGGGTTCGCCCAAAGTTGCCTGAGTGAAGCTGAAAATTCAAGAGGAATTCTAGAGTAGTCACTTAATACAAATGAGAAGACTAGCGTAATTAAGAGAAGCCTAGGGCTTCCCTGGTGGCGCAGTGGTTGAGAGTCCGCCTGCCGATGCAGGGGACGCGGGTTCGTGCCCCGGTCTGGGAAGATCCCACATGCCGCGGAGCGGCTGGGCCCGTGAGCCATGGCCGCTGAGCCTGTGCGTCCGGAGCTTGTGCTCCGCAATGGGAGAGGCCACAACAGTGAGAGGCCCGCGTACGGTAAAAAATAAAAAAAAAAAAAGGGAAGCTTATATGTAACCAGCAACAAGTTCTTTCGCTTTGCCAGACTCTGGTAGTAAGAGGGAGGTAGAATTCCTTATTACATATTTTTAGTATGTCCTGCCAAATAGTGTAAAAAATAGAATTATTCATACTTCTATGAAAAGACCTCAGAAATATGTAATAGAAGGTACAGTGCACAATGTATTCAATTTGAGATTCTGAAACTTTTAGATATATATGTTAATTTTGTGTTTGGTAGCTGAAGAATGAATGAAGTGAAAACTGTAGTTAGAGCTTACTTTCCCAGGTTTAATATAAACTTACAAGCTGGGAATAACAACAGTATCTGCCTATTCCAGGGAGTCCCTGAGAGAAAACAAACTGTAGGAGCTACTAAAGGGAAAGAGGAGAAAAGGACTAGAGAACAGTCATCGTCAGACCTTTTTGTTGCTGTTTTAATAAAAAATCCTGATATTTTCTTTCTTGGGAGGAATAATTTATACTTGGGGGAAGAGATATTACTGGATAGTCTTAGGGAGCCCATGCTTGTGGTAGCTAAGTGGTTCCTTAAAAAGTAGAGGACCCCCCTAGGCATCTCACAGCAGCATTTGTGGGATGTTGGCCTGTGTAGAAGGGGACTGAGGGTTAGGACCCCGGCTGTGGCAGTCCAGGATCTGCAGTGGGCACACTGAAGAGTGAGCACATACAAGCAGCCCTTCCTGGGAAGCATCGCCTCCTTCTCTCACCTATTCTTGTATGCCATCAGTGAGAAGAGAGTGAAGCAACTCTTACTAGGTGCGTCAATTCTTTCATGCCTAAATTACATTATGCTGTGAGTGTTCTTGAACTTCAACCAACCACTCCCTGTACCCAACGCATGGTTTCATAGCCAGAAAAGAATAAAAGCAACCACATCACCTGTATGCACAAATGAATGTTTCCCTCTACCCAACCCTCTAAGGGGACCATAAATGTATTCTTTGCCTGATAAATACCCAGAAATTCTACAGTAATTATGTAAAAAAAAAATCTAAAGAAGGAATGATAAGTTCAACAGATTTGTTTAAAAACCCAAATTACTTTTTGGAAACGAAATGAGAAACAAGATGAAAATCAAAATGGAACAAAGCAAGAAAAAATATTTTGGGGAAATGCCCCCAGAAGAAATTTGGAATGTACACTGCTCTATTATCATAGCTATTACTTGTTCAATAATTTGAGATGAAATAGTGTACTAACCCCAATTGCCAACCTACATTCCTAGGAAATTCTGTTCTCAGTAATACCCAAAGCATTCTTTAAATGCATTACCAAATGCATTTCCATGTGCAAAATCGAACTACATATTCTTCTGAATTGGAAGATGTGATCCAGAAACTCCTGGGCAGATACAGCCCTCAAGGAGTGCAGGAATGTACCTAGACTATCCCCAGATACTGAATGAAATTCTAAATCTAATCTAATGAAAATCCATTTCTTGAGTTAATCCCAGAGCATCATCTCAATTGGCCTGAAATATTTTGGTCACTTTATGAAGGGGGAGAAATCAACTGGCTTCTGAGAAAGTGAAAAGAATAGGCTCTTTTATAAGCCTTACAATGGTAATTAGATTGTTATTATTTGTTGGGGGACAAAACTCAGATGAATCTTTTTTTTTCCTTTTCCTAAATTAGCAGAGATTGTCACTGAAACACCTGGTATGTCTAACGACTGTGCACAGTAATAAAACCCAATTTTAGTCATGTTATCTAAATGCCAATATAAAAAATAAGCTTCAGAACTCATAAATGCAACTGCTGATGTACTAATGAGCAAGAAAATTACCAGTAAAGGAGGCTGAATATTGTAATACATTTTTTAAAAAGGATTAAGGGGAAAATAACTTGTCATGGTTTTGATCTTATTGTATAAAAAGAGTCAACTCCCTCTTTCGAGATTTGTCAGTTTTCTCAAGGCCTCTGGGTAGCCTAAATGGTTGTGTAGTGCTATACTATTCCAAACTTTCATAATAGTATTCAATGCAGCATAATGTAATTTAGGCGTGAAAGAATTGCACCTAGTAGGAGTTGCTTCAGGCTTCCCTGGTGGCACAGTGGTTGAGAGTCTGCCTTCTAATGCAGGGGACACAGGTTCGAGTTCTGGTCTGGGAGGATCCCACATGCCACGGAGCAACTAGGTCCGGGAGCCACAACTGCTGAGCCTGCGCGTCCGGAGCCTGTGCTCGGCAACAAGAGAGGCCACGATAGTGAGAGGCCCACGCGCCGCGATGAAGAGTGGCCCCCGCTCGCCACAACTAGAGAAAGCCCTCGCACAGAAACGAAGACCCAACACAGCCAAAATAAATAAATAAATAAATAAATAAATAAGAAGACCCCAAGATCAAAAAAAAAAAAAAAAAAGAGTTGCTTCACTCTCTTCTCACTGATGGTATCTGATCCAATAGGTGGAGAAATATGCTGAATTGTCACAGTGTGCATTTCAATGAGAAAAATTGCTACAGCATAGAAATATTTATGGAAGTGCTGACAACATATCAATTAATAATGCCTGCAAGATACAAAGAGAGAATATTCTATTCTTTACAAGTTAAGAGAGAGCCAAGTCAAAGACTTCATTTCATACGGCCTCTTATATTACAGCACAGCAAGTAATTTCACCTTCAGTGGACTAATCAGACCTGACTGAGGTTTTGCTAATAGCTGAAGTAAGAAAGAGCAACAAGCAAAACCGTGTACGGTGTGTTACCATCTATGTAAACCGGAAAAGCGGGGGAGGATATATACGTAAACATTTGCATATACAAAGAATCTTTGATTTGGGACAATACTGGGAAGATGGGTACCCCTGAGGTGGGATACCCCAGCGCAGGGAAGAATTAGACTTATTTTTACTATATACTCCTTTGTATTGATACTGTTTGAATTTCTTCTTCTTTTTAAACCATGAGTATATATTAACTGCATAAGAAAAAAAAATTTTAAGAATGGCTGGAGAACAGATGAAGACTAAGTATGTTATGACAGAGTAAGTTAGCAAGCTGTTGAAGAACTATTCTGAATTTTAAATGTCAGAAAAAAAAAAAGAGTTTACTCTTTGGCCTATAGACAAAGTGACTTAGGAGTTGAAACAAAGACACTTTAATGACTAAACATGATTTGATAAACCCCAGTACTGCCATTTATTAGTTGTCTGTCTGTGGGCAATTAGCATCTATGTCCTCATCCATAAATGGGTGTAATTATACGCATGTGCATGTGGGTCTGTGTATAGTAGGGGACAGGCTGGGTGTAATCAGGACTGGGGGAGAGGAGCGGGTCTTATAACTAAAGGAATGGATCCCTTGTACTCTGTATTAGGGGGACTTAAACTCTGGTAAGATTTTGAGTAAATTTTCCTCCCCATTTAAGAAAGGAATGAGAAGTGAAGATTTCTCTGTTGCAATATTTCCTTCCTTTACAGTCTTTCCTTTCAGCTGGTTTCCAAAGCTGCTTCATCTATGATACTCTTCTTCAGTTAGAGAGATGCTGGATAATTTTCTACATTTCTATGGGCCTACATTTCTGGAAAGTTATCAGAAATGTGTATCATTTATTAAACTCCAATATGTACATTTTATGGTTCACTTAAATTTTCACTGACACAAAACCCCAGCCAGCCAGCCATTAGCACTTTCCCCTCTATTTATTCATCATAGCTGTCCTTCTAAAACAGTCTAAATTTCTACCCATTTTTATCTATATGAGTAGCCAGTAGTAAAACATCATTCCTTTTCCTGTTTCCTATGCTTAAACAGCTCTAAATCTATTTGTAGACCAAACAGATTCAACTCGAGTTCACTAAATAGTGCTACCCCAGCAAAATTCTACTTAACACATCTTTAATCTTTAGGGAAGTTTAACTGTTACCCCAGGTTTAAAAATTAAGCTATGTGAGTCAACACTAAAACCACAAAGATGAAACAGGCAACAGATTTCTTTTTGAATGAGTTTGCTATTTCATGGTTAGTTCTGCAAACCAATCATGTGATCTTTAACATTGCGTCACACCAATATGCCGGACAGTGGATGTTTACAGGAAGGTACCCTGGAAGTAAAATTGAAAATAACTCCTCAGTCTAAACTGACTGCCTCCTGTGTAGGAGCTGTTTCCCCAATGGGCCAGCAAAATGAACTGTAGTTTTGTATAGTAATTCAGAAGATAATTGATTATTTGCCAGTGGTCTGTTTTTGAGTTGCCACGTATTATTATTTTTTTATCCACTCCTGGGACACACTTTCAATTTCACAGTCTTTTGCACATTGTGGACAGTGGCGTTTAATTTCTTTAAGGAAAGCACACACTCTTTTTCTATTACAGTTAGACTAGTTGCTTTCCAAAGAGCAGGCAGGGAACTTTCTATCCAGGGAGAAAATGTCTAGTTCATGTTTGCGTGCTCACTCCATCCGTGGTGTCATGGTTTACAAGCTGGGAAGGGAATTAAGAAAAAGCCTTTCTTCATGTAAGAAAAGACATCTTTGTGACACATTCTTAGATGTTCTGTCTTCGGGATCATAAACATTCCTCAAGATATCGTTCTTTAATTGTTTATGGATTCCTTCTCTTTATTTTACTGTGAAAATAAGAGTTTCTAGCAGAGTTAAAGAAAATCTTGTCAGGAAACAGTTGTTTTCCACCTACAGACTAACATTCCTGCAGGCAATGCAGCAAATTAACCAATATAAATGTTTCCTTCAAAACACAGAAATCTTTTATCTATTTAGGAAAAGATCACACAATATAACATGCTGAACTATTTCTATTAAGCCCAAAGATGACAAAAAATTGAAAAGAATAAATCCATTATAAAGAATTCATATCTGCTGCTTTGTGAGCAATCCATAATACACCATATTGTGCAAACTATAGGAGATGATGACCTAACAATACAGAATGTAGAGAGGGCTTTTGACAACAGAAAAGCATGAGAGAGTATCATTTAATGGAGAGTGAAAAAAAAATGATCCTGGATTCTTTTTCCCCCTTTATTTGTTGTATCACTTTGTAAAACCTCTGTATGCCTTGCTCTCTTCATCAGAAAAATGAGACCTATGGTTTTATTTTTACAAAGTGCTTTAGGATTTAGGAGAACCCAGAATGCATTATATGATGAGAGCCACCATGGTGCATGCCACGTGACTGCAGGAGAAAAGGATCTAGGGACCAAAAGGAAAACATGAATCAGCAATGAACACTCATATTATTTGTTTAAAACCCCAGGATGTGCAAATATATGTCAGAACTGAAGTTGACCCTCTTCCTTTACAATCACACATTACTACATCTGGGTCTGGTTTTGAAACTTGAGTGTAGTAGAAGGAATGTGAACACAGGAAGGAGTAAAGGGCAGAGTCTCTCTCAAGCAAATCCCAAGTCACCAAGCGCTACATTAACTTGCGCTGAATCCTCCAAAGGACCAGAGATAGAGGGCACTGGTTTTCTCTCTTCCCCCTTCCTCAGCATAACCCTATGCCCAACAGAGTTATGCATTGAAGAGACAAGTCAGCAAAGGAGGAGCTGTCTCCTCCAACTGCCCAAAGTTAGATGGGTTTTCAGGACCACAGGAGAGTCAGAATTGGGGATAATGTGAATCGTTATGTTGAGAGGTAGGTCAAGATGGTGTACTAGAAATTAGGAGTTCTAGGTTCCAATGCTTATTCCAACACAAATAAAAAAGGACAGAGAAATGCCACAATCACACAGTTAGCTACTGGCAAAATTAGGACTAGACTTTGGGGTTTGAAAAAAAATTCTGATCATTTTTTACACAGCAGAGGGTTTTCTGTAAATTCTCCAACTTGGGAAGTCTAAATCTAAATTCCTTAAAAAAAAAAAGAGTACCAAGCACAGTGACACACACACTCTCTCTGTCTCTCTCTCTATATAATATATAAATCACTCAATATATACTGTATTTATCAAAAAAATAGTATTCTCATATGAACCTGTTTTCCTTTCTGTACCCTCTTTTTGGTTAGTGTCACCCCCAGAGGCCTAGTATCCAGAGATAGAAACCCTGGCTTCATCCCTTCTCCTTCATTCCCACTCTGAACCACTCTGGCTTCACCTCTGACTTCTTTCTCCATTTCTGTATTCTTTGCTTCATCCCTAACATGTTTGCATCATTCAGGCCTTTATCTCTTATCTGCCCTCCTAACTAGTCTCCTTGCCTCTAAATCCCTCCCCCATACCATTGCTTAAAAAATATATATCTTTCTAAAATTAAAATGTAAACATATTTATTACCTGCTTAAAAATGGTCGAAATTCATTAGTTTACCCACAGGATGAAGTCTAAGCTTCTTAGTAGGAAAAACCAGGCCCTTTCTGCCTACGGCTGCCTTTCCAGCTGGACTCCCTTCATTCTCCGATTACATTCCATGTTTTAGCAAGAACAGACGCTGGCACATATTTCCCAGTTACTGCATACCACTGTGCCTTGGCATATGCTAGCATCTCAGTGGAAATCCCTATTCTTTTCCTATTGTTTACTTAAAAGTCCCAGTCATGTTTTAAAACTCACATAAATCCTCCTTCCACTGGGATCCCTCCAACTCCATATCCTCCTTTAGGGTTAACCACATCTTGTTCTAAGCTGCTTCTGTACTTTGGGCAGGCTTCTGCTGTTGCATTCTTCACACTGTACTGTAATTGTTTATTTGTATGGCTCTCTGCCCCATTAAATTGTGAAACCCTTGAAGGCAAGAACTGCATTTTAATCAACTCTATATCCTTAGCACAGTGCCTGGAACATGCACAGTGCCTGGAACATGCACAGTGCCTGGAACATGAACGGTGCTCAGTATGTGTTTATGACTATGAATGAATGAACAAACAAGCAAACATTCATTTACTCAACGACTATTTTACTAACTGTCTCACAGAGTTCAGAGAAAGAAACAACAACAAAACCTCCACAAATAACAAAGAAAATAGAAAAATAAGCAAGTTAAATTAACAAAAAAGAAAAACATCTGATAAAGGTAAGAGGTATTCAGAGAATTAAACTGATACGATACAATGGAAAATGACCAAGTATCTACATTGGTTCTCATGGTCGGGAAAGGCTTCTTCTAACCCCAAATGACAAGAACTGCCTCATATGCTTTGCCAAGAGAACAGCTATTGTCCTGATGATTAGCAGCAGCTCAAACTGAGGGAAAGAGTGTAATCAAGGATAGCTCAGAGGGTTTTAGTTTTGGCAACCAAGTAAACAGTGCTATATACTCTGATACGAAGCCTGGGAGAGGTGCACATTTGGGGAGACAAAAGTTATCCATTTGTCTTCTTCAGTTAGTAGATGCCTACAGGACATCTAAGTGGAGATGTCCAGTAGGCAGTTAGATTCAGAAATCTGGTGCTTTCAAGGGCATCGTGACCAGAGAAAAATACTTGGGAGCCATTAGCTCCCCTGAAGATGGTATTTAAAGACAGCATGAGGCTGGATGAAATCATGTACAGAGAGTGTGTAGGTTAAAAAGGGCCAAGCCCTGGGAGACACTCTAACATGTAGAGTTCAAAAAGAAGAAGAACCAGTAAAGGATAATGAGAAGGCTATACTACTAAGCTAAGAAGAAAACCAGGAGATCATGGTCAACCGTAAGAAGAAAGTATACGAAAAAGGAGGCAGTGGTCAACTTTGTTGAACTTTGCTGAAAGGTCAAGTAAGGTAAATGTTTAATTAGCAATACCCAAGGACACTGGTTAGCTAGATGAACACTCTAAGAGTAGAGATAGGAATGAAACCTTATTCGAGTAGAATCCCAGCTCTTCATAAGAAACCATAAAACAGTATTACACAGTGATTAGAAAAAACATTTTTTTTTCTATTTCTAGTTAAAGCAAGGCTTAAAATGGAGTAAAACTTAGATGAGATTTAGGATTGACTTCAGGAAGAATTCCCTAGCAGCATAGTTAACAAACCTCCTATCACATACTTAAAGGAAAGGAAAGGCATCTGTTGTACTAATCAATTTAACCACTCCTTTTAGTTATCTACATTTCTAAACTGAAAAAACAGCTGGTCAAAAAACCCTTGAAATATGATTGTCATTTTTCTCACATTTTGGGATACATTCTCTTATAAATCCATACACCTAATAAGAACTAAACATTCACTTCTGATTTTAGAAACTAAGAGATAAGGGCAATTATTGTGTGAATGAATCTCTAATTGTTATAGTATATTTATGGGTTGAAAAAGAAAATACATTTTAAAATTTGTAGATTGAAGATACAATGAAGTGGCACATTCTACAATCAAACTGTCGGTCATAGCAAGGCTGAATAAGACTACTTCCTTGTATGGATTCTACATTTCAAGTTATTCTTGAGGCTTTCTTCCAAAGAGATGACAAAGATTTCACAAGTTATAATCTGCTGAGCAGACTCTCAAAGAAACAAAACTAATGTACATCAAGGTGTTAGCCTCTACCTCCCTAGTGACAAAAATGTTCCCTTCTAATTGCTGAGGACTTCTATGATTAAAAATGGTTATCCTTACAACACAGACATGTATGACTTAATAAAAGAAAACTTAAAGGGCTTCCCTGGTGGCGCAGTGGTTGAGAGTCCGCCTGCCGATGCAGGGGACGCGGGTTCATGCCCTGGTCTGGGAAGATCCCACATGCCGCGGAGCGGCTGGGCCCGTGAGCCATGGCCGCTGAGCCTGCGCGTCTGGAGCCTGTGCTCCTCAACGGGGGAGGCCACAACAGTGAGAGGCCCGGGTACCGATAAAAAAAAAAAAGAAAACTTGAGTTCCCACTCATAACCTTCTAGTGTTTGTTGAAGGAAGTATTGATACCTACTCTTATAGGGAGCAAAGGATGTTCAAACAGTTTGTACATTAATGGAATATCTAAGTAATTATGACCACAACACTTATGTTCTTTTATTAGATAGAAGAAAAGGTACAAAAAGGTAATTCTGATGGACAGAAAAGCCTGGCTTTAGCAAAACTAGAGCGATCTGCTTGGGTGCACTACAATAATTTTATAATGATCTTAAAATAAATGTGATCCCTTTTAAATTTTAGCTGCCACAAAGCATTATGTCAAATATTAAAATGATGCAGTGTTAATACTATAGCACATAACGTCGGCTGGCAACTTTAGGTTAGAATAAGAGTAAGGTGGCTTTTGAAAATAGGTCTTGATTGTTTAGAAGCAAACAAAAAAAAAACCCCATAAAAACAAGTTCCTTAATTGTACAAAATAACTACCTAATTCAAGTTCGTGGTAGATATATAGAATAACAATGCCACCATGAATGCTTATCTTTTATGAATGAAGCATTTTCAGTAACTGATATCTTCCTCAAAATACACTAAACACCTGATATATATGCACAGTACAGTAAAACGAATTTGGAAAAGAGAAAAGACTTTTGGCCTTTATGACAAGACTGTAATCCGTAGTACAGTTTATTTTTTGGAGAAGGGATGCTATTGGTTTATTTTAGGAACATGATTGGTTCATCAGTAATACTTAACCAACTGTAACATCAAGATCAGACTGGAATAGGAACTGCTAGATCACATGATGACTCACATTATCTACCCAGCTGGCATGACCTGGCAAACAGTATTTCACAAGATATTGTACCAGCTTGTGATTGCCTGGAGATGCAATGTGCCCCTTCTCTGTGAGTGAAGGCGTGGCATGTTAACTGCCATCATCCATTTTTCCACACCTTAGCAACTGGCAAATATTCCATGTGTAGCACAGGTGGGGGGGTTATGAATAGGAGACTGGAAAAAAAAAGGCAGACAAAAGGGAATCAACCTCCATAGCATACTAACCATTTAAAGTGGTTAAAGGGATCATGCATGTTGGAGGTGTCATGTAAGATACAGGGTAGTGCTATCAGATGTGTTACATGCTACAAACAATAACGAACAAAACATGCCAAAAAGGAACTTATGACCATGAAAATACATCCCAAACAAGCATTTAGTGTCGGCAGTATGTGCAGTCTGAACTACCTCCTGACAAACTGCCCTACTGTTTGCCTCTTGATTTAAGAACAGATTGGTAATTTACAGCCATATACACAGTTACCTCTCACCTGTCTACGCATCAGGGTCAATGTATCCGCAACTGAAAGGTAACTGATGAAGTTTTCAAAACTGAGCACCCATGAACATTTTCAGGACAACAACCAAAATCAAAATTTCATGTATCTAATTTTTCCTGTAGTTTTTTTTAATAACTGGAGAGGATTTTTACTGTATTTTAAGCACCAATCAATGTGGTAAGTACTATAATAACATCAAAGAATTACTCACAGCTTCTCATTCACATTAAAAAGCATAGGCTGATGTCAAGTCACACAACAGGTGAGTGTTAATATGACGATGTCAAACATGCATATAATAGTTACAAAGTTTTCATCATTACTTCTCTCAGATAAATTTAGTATAATTTCTTTATAACTCTGTGAGTCATTGGTCAACTCATTACAATAATATAATCAATATATTACTGAGACAGAAATATCCTGGCAATATGGCAAGACTCTAGAAACGCCAGTATCTAAATTAATGTCAAAGTATTACACATCTGTCATAAATAGCTAACAAAGAGATTCCAAATCATCCGTGTTTAATTGTTAATTAAATTGATAATTGTTTTACTTTGAAGTTCCTTAACAACCTATTGGGTTTGTTCCCAGGTAAGAGCTATCTCCCTCTCTCCTTTTTTTCCCTTCACTCTTCAGTCATAATGTAGAATTAAGAAAATATTTAACAATGAAATAACTGAAGTTATTTCAATGGTTCTAACGTAACATTTAAAAAAAAATTCTACATGATTAGTTTTGTTAAAGAGGAGAATTCTTAATCTGCTTACGAAGATTTATTATGGAAATTTTTCGTATCTATGAAAAAGAGAAAGCTAAGATACTAAAGGAGGAGCTTGGGACACACATTTATAGGATGAAGTGCCCCCTACTAGGTCTGTAAGAAAGGCTTGAATGCCTTAGTTACATTTTGAAGTGTATATCCTATGTCTCCTCTAATTAGACGGTAAGCTCCTAGAGGGAGTTAGTAAGTGTCTTACACACAGTAGGTGCTTCACAAATATTTGGATTGATTTACTGAAGAAGCATCCATATATGACCTCATGGGAATCCAAGCAGAAATCCTCTGTGAAAAACAAAGTGCTGTAGTCATTGTTTGGCTTCCATGCTTCTGCCAGCATAACGAAACAACAAAAACAGTAACAACAACAAAGAGCGATGATGATGTGTACAGTTAAGTTTAAACTCTTCCGTTACTCAGAGTCAAATAATTATACAGCTTGTCTCTTGGGTACAGACCCCTCAGTTCAGTATCTTATTTGCATCAACCACATATTTTGAGGAAACTGTAACTTGTTTTATAAGCTGTTTTACCCTCTCTCACTTGGCACATTTCCTTGGATATGAGATTTATTCTACCTTAATTTCTATAAACTGTGATTCCTGTATCTTTCCAAATAGGAAAAATATATAATGAAGTACAATAGGGGACCCCAAAGTTACACTTTACAGTATTGATATATTTTTAATGCCAACACATAACTGCTTAGAATTTCTGCTTAGAAAATATAAATATGTGTGGGAGGGCAGGAACTAAGCTCATAATGAGGAAAGATTATTCAAAATAAAATGAAGTCCCTTATTTAGAAGAGATGTAGGTAGGCAGTGTTCGAATTAACTTGCCTTAAATGTGGAGCCGTGGAACTGGATCTGGAAAGTATAAATAAACATCTACCTTGGGATATGGGATTCACTTAAGGATTTCTTCAAATAGAAACGTACTTGTTGTGAGACACTGGGTCCCCAAGGGGAGAGAGCTATAGAAACAGACTTCATTTCTACCATTTCCTGTACTAAGTTGAATCTGACAGCTGATTCTCCTCTGGACAAGGGGAATTTTTAAGCCAAGAATATAAACATAGTTCATTTTTTTGTCTTCATCTTATCCTAGATGATGCCTTTCCCAAAGATTCCAGTGCATGAGCTCAAGTTCAGTGAACTCTCCAAGATTACTATGCCTTTCCCAAGGAGAGGAGATGTTCAAAAATTACACTGACAATTACATGTACTAGTTTCATTAAAGCCTGCATTTAATTGCCTGGGATTTATAAAAGGTCTAGTAACGAAGCCACACTGTGCCATTAACTTATCCCAGCCTGCAAAGAGGAAACTGAAGCTCAGATAGGTTAAAACTACATGCTCTCTGGGGCAGGGATGGTGTTCATTGTTCTTCATTGTATCTTCATGGCCCTGCATGGTGTAGTGTAGTGACAATATAGCACGGCAAGTAAGAACTTGGAGTCTGGAGTCAGACGGACCTGGCTTGCAGCACAAGTGCCTAGTGCTACCAATTACTTGGTGGGTAACCATCAAAAAAGTTGTTTTACCATATCTGAGTCTCAGTTTCTTCACCTGTTAAAGTAGGGATAATGATAGTATCTATCTTATAAACTGCTGGATAATTAAATGAAGTAATACATGTACTATGATCAAATAGTACCTCCTTACATAGCTAATGTTTTATATATTAATATATTATTAATAACATTCTCATTATTATTGTCCGGAACATAGGAGGCACTTGATATTGTATGCAATGAATGGATGAATGCAGCTATTAAGCACCAAACTGGAATCCTGATTTTCTCACTTCCCTCTCCATTCCTGCCTCCCTTAAATCATACTGTATGTGTAAATGGAAGTGTCCAATATGGTAACCACTAGCAACATATGTCTTCTGAGCACGTGAAATATGGCTAGAGCAAATGAGGAACTGAATGTTTATTTTATTTTACTAGTTGTATTTAAATAGCCACATGTGACCAGTGGCTACTGTATAGAACAGTGGAGATAATCCTTTTCTTTTAAAAAAGTTTCCCACATTTGCTTTTACTTTTGTCAAGCTATTTTGATATTAAATCAACCTTTTGTTTTAAAAAATTATTTTTCTAAATTAAATTCTGTCTATAATTCAAGTCTGTTTCCTTTTGTCTTCTTTTCAGTGACATATTTGTGAATACCTTTCATAAAATTGGAAACAATTTTCAGAATCCCCACACGCTGTTCTCTTTGTTATGCCAGGTAAGTTTAACTCACTTAGACATTTTATCTTCCCTCACCTTCTTTTACTTTTCCTGTTCTTTTCTGTACTTCTCATTTTTCTAGATATGTGAAGCCAAAATAAGGTGCAACATGTACTGAATAAGGTTTCAGAGGGAGGGAGAATCGGCTGACTTTTTTAGAATATTTTAGATTTAGAGAAAAGTTGCAAACATAGTACAGAGTTCCTGTATACCCCACACCTAGTTTCTTATATTGTTAGTATCTTACATTAGTTTAGTATGGTAGACTTGTCACAACCAGTGAACCAATATTGATACAATATAATCAGCTAAAGTACATATTTTATTCCGGTTTCTTTAGTTTTTACCCAATGTTCCTTTTCTGTCCCAGAATCACATTCAGAATACCGTATTGCTTTTAGTTTTCATGTCTTTTTAAGCTCCTCTAGGCTGTGAGAGCTTTTCACACTTTCTTGTTAACTGATGATTAATTAGAATCACTGTGGTGGGGCAAATTTATGACTGAGTGCCAATAGCTGAGCAAATAAGTCTAAAAATAATTTCAAGATCAAAGAGAGAGTACTTCACCCAAAAGCCTGGTGAGCATACCTTGACAGAGATCTTTACGAAAAACCCCAGTCACCATGGACCGTGGAAGATGTCCTTGGTATACTTTCCTAAATGTAAGTAAATCATGGCTAACTACACAAGGATGCTGGCTACTCCCTAGTGGGTAAAAATCAACCCAACAATAAAAAATTTTATGTCCAGTTCATTGATGACATCATCTGAGATTGAAGATACCACACTATTTTATCCCAACTCACCATCTACCCCTACATATAATACATGGCCTGTCATTTTTACCATGAAAGGAAATTGAATTTGTCTGGAATAATTTGTTCTTCAAAAACTAGTCTAGGTTACTTAGTGATCTGTGTTATTCTATACCACTGCAAATAACAATTCAATAACTGTTAGTATATTCTTATACACTGAAGTTAAACACTGAGCTTTCATAAAACTTTGTATATTTACAAGCACAGTATCTCACGGCATATACATGACAAAGAGAATATATTTTAATGGAAGGAGGGAGGAATGGCTTTCGAATTCTTACATACAGTGTCACCTACCCTGTGATCTCCGTATAATTTACAAAATGGGTTACTGGCTCTTGGATAAAGACTGGGAGCTATAAAAGCATCTTAGAATGTATACTGTTTGAGCTCACTTGTGGATCCCACTTTTTAAAATATACCAGCTTTAGTCTAACCTACTCCCTTCCTGATAATAGTCTAACTTTCTACCCTCTTATAATAGTTTTGTTTTATCTTTTTAAACCAACATTTCCTTGTTACTTACTGGGTGTGTGTATATGAGAAGCAAGGTGGTTTAAAGGCTCAATTTTCCTTGGTTCCTTGCTTTTACTGCACATAATTTAAGGCTATTTCCCCACCCCTCTTAAAATGCCTCTTTGCTTCAGTTTCTCAGAACTTGTCCTTATCAAAAAGATAGTATTTGTCCTGTATTATCTGTCTCAGTTTCTACATTCACTAAAAGTTCCAACGTGCCACTTTTTAGAAACAACTTATATTTTAGAAACTTTGAATGACAGAGCTTAAGAACTGAAATCAACTTCTACATTGTCTGGTATAGGCCATTCATTTGACACAAGCGAAATCTGAGGCCCAGTACTTAGGAACGTTTGTCAGCAGAAGAATCGATTCCAGGTCCTAGGTATCCTAAGTCTAAAGTGTAGAATGATTCCACTATACTACATGGCCTCTTTGTTTCATTGAAAGCAAGTTTCCCCAAAGGGAATTAGTTCCTAAAGTGCCAAGAGCACTCTTCTAAAATGGTCTGACTTTTGAGACCAAGTATGGACTCTACAGGCATAAAAATAAGGCAGTAGTGAGTGTACCTATTGAAATGTGTAGTACGTGTCCAAAATCAAGGTACAAGAGTCTCCTTCCACATGCTGTCTGACTCCTTTTGTCCCTCTGCCCAGTCTCTCCACCCTCTTTTGAGGTTTTTGCTAATCTACATCTTGTAGTTGTGGTAATGGCACCACACACCAAGTACAAGGCCTCACTTCCTCACTGCAGCCAACTACCTCTGGACTCCCATCCCGGGGTGGTTTCAGTTCTCCTTAGCAACAGGTAACAAGTCTGGAAGAATAGTCAAGGGAACAGGCTGACACCACCACAAGCCCAATCTCATCTCCCGTCGTCCCGCACACCGCAAGCATGGAACAGACTTGCTCTTCCGAGGTTACGTCATTTGCTCTCATGCTTCCATGCCTTTGCACGGGCTTCCGTGCTACGCATCCTCATTTCACCTTATACCTTGTCACTTAGCAACTGCCTACGTGTTCTTCAGATTCAGATTAAACCGTCACCTCTCTGTGCTTTCTCCAACTACCCCCTCCCCAGATTAAGAGGTACCCTCTTTTGGCTCCCACAGTCCATTGCATATACCTCAATTATGGTACTTGTTATTTTATATAGTAAAACTATACCTACCTAGATGTCTCCCCCACTAGATTTTGAGCTCCCTAGCAGCAAGAAACTTGCTTATTGGTTCTGGTATCCTTAGCAGGCTGCCTAGTAGAGAACTTTTATGTGCCATAAGAGTAACACAATATTTGAATACATACCTGGTGCCAGGCACTATGCTAAGGTACTCATAGGAATTATGTATTCCTCACGATCACCTGATGCAATAGTGCTGTTATTATGATCACTTTACAGATTATAAAATTGAGATCTGGAGAAGGTGAGCAATGTACCTATGCTCAAATATCAATTAAGTTCAAGAGCTCACATGCAAGTCCATTTTCTTAAGTATTTTGTTGCTTCTCTGAGGGGGTCAATAACTAGTTACTGAATAAACTAGTGCATGAATGTCAGTGAATGAATGAAAAGAATACTATATTAAAGCAAATAATACCAAGAATTCTAAATGCTTGAGCTGCTTGTCATGGAATGTTCCTGGATACACTGCAGTGTTCTAAGGAAGAAGATGGACATTTAGTGGGAAGGTCATCAAAGTAAATTTGTAAGGGACACATCATACATTTGAATACTTTTACAGGGAAAATGATAGAATCACTTTTCTTACTGGTTTATAAAGAACTCTGTGGAGAATGCTAGAATGACTCCTGTGAAGAAAAGGGCCTGAAACCAATCCAGGAACACTCTTTTCTTCAAAAGAAAATTCCAGCTGATCCAGCCAATGTGGCTTTGAACAAGGAAGGCAACTGTGAGTTGGCTTACACTGGATTGGACATTTCCCAATTTTTTTCCCATAAAGCTACAATTTGGCCTTGCTTTTAAGGGCTAGTCTGCTAAGCGACCAAGACTGTGAGTACTTAGAGACCTCAGGAAAAAAATTCTGGCAGACAACAAATTATTTAATCTACTTTCTTTTCCTGTTGCAATCTTTTGCTAAAAAAAAAAAAAAAAAAAAAAAAAACCAAACAAAAAACCCAAAACACAAGAGAGAGAGGTCAAAATGAAAAGAATGTGAGTTTAATTTAATGGGAAAGGCATTTTGTGGATATAAAAATTCCATTTGTTCTATTCCTTAAGAAAAAGGGCATTTCTGATACCGAGTAAAAATTCAAACTTCATATTTTGGGATATTTGATTCTAGTGGGTTTTAATTACTATTAGTAGGGGCATAAAAACTAGGGTATAGCTTCAGGACAATCCAGCAATTCAACCCAACAAGTATGTATTAAGCTTTGACTATGCTGGAGGAGACAGAACAGCATATGTGGCAAGGATCTGTACTTCAAGGTACATAGGTACCTTCTTGTTATGGAGAAGAGGAGACACAGCCAGAAAATAATTAGAGAACAAGACAGTATTAAAGAAAAGGCTAAAATATAGCCTTATAAGTTACTTTTACAAATCATGGGTGTAGGGAAAGACTTTGAGGCAGAAGTAGGAGGAGATACGCCTTGAAGGATTGCTTTTACATGTGAAAGGGAGATTAAAAAAAAAAAAAGGTGTGCTTATGGTAACAACATGAACAGAAACAGAGAAGTGCAAAATAGCATTCATTCAAGTGTTCAATCAACAAGTATTTGCCAAACACTTGTACATATAAGGCCCTGTGTCAAGAGCTAATATGACAACATGTCTTCTTATTTTTCAGAGAGAGTGGAGAGATCACACTAGTCAGAACAAAGGGTAGATTTCAGCTATATGACTTTGGTTGAGTCACTTTACCTCTCTGAGCCTTAGTTTCCTGTCATGTGAAATGAGAGGATCAGCCTTCACGGTTTTCAATGTTGTTTTTTTCTTTTAGCAGTGAACCTCTTTTTGGTTCTAATGAAATCTTAAGCCTAACTCAAATATGTTAAGGAACCAGAATGGACCTGCTCTAGGTGCATTAAGAGCTGGGGTTGGGGCAAAAGTGAACACAGATATGCCTCTTGTTCAGCATCTCCCTCTCCTTCTCCCTCCACAGTGCCTGCCCCAAGGCTCCTCTGCAGAATCCCAGGATTACAAGGGAAAATAGTTTTATAACTCATCTTCCTAATCCTTCAATTCCCTCCCAATTGTAAAGTGTTGCAATAGGAAATATAAGCAATCAGAGAATTCATTGTTTAAATAAAGTTTGGTTAGAAAGGATCCTGGATTTCAGGATGCTAAAGCAGTATAGGGCCTTAAGTGAAAACTGTTTGAAAGACTTGTTTGAAAGTGTCTGGTAATGCCATTTAGGAGGGACTGGATGAAGAAAAGTAGATATTAAGCTATAAAGGCCTTGGCTAGGCTAGCATTACTGGGGATGGTAAGGGTCAAACCAATACAGCTAAGGGAGAATCTGCAGAACTTGGTAAGATTAAATAAGGATGAAGGAGACAAAGAAAGAGTCAAAAATAGCATTCCAGGGCTTCCCTGGTGGCGCAGTGGTTGAGAGTCCGCCTGCCGATGCAGGAGACACGGGTTCGTGCCCCGGTCCGGGAAGATCCCACATGCCGCGGAGCAGCTGGGCCCGTGAGCCATGGCCGCTGAGCCTGAGCATCTGGAGCCTGTGCTCCGCAGCGGGAGAGGCCACAACAGTGAGAGGCCCGCGTACCGGAAAAAAAAAAAAAAAATAGCATTCCAGTTTATAAATCCAATATGGTACTACGGACAGATATGGGGACGTGGGTCTCAAACTTGGTGCACACTGGAATTGCCTGGGGAGCTTTAAAAAGTACTGATAACTGGTTCTCACCCCTAGAGATTCTGAATTAATTGGTTAGGGGTGCAGTCTGGGCATTGGGGATTCTAAAGCTCCCCAGGTAATTCTACTACTCAGCCAAGGTTGAGAACCACTGAATTAGAAGGACAGGGAGTTATGGAAGGCCTGGAGAATATGCTTTAATGAACTATCTACTGCTATTTTTATGGTCCAGCTAATTATTTTTTATTAAAGTTGACTTTTTTCCATTGTCTTTGTCTAATGTTAAATACTAACCATATAACTACAGAGTTATATGTAATAGCACTTTTTTTCCTATATTATCCTGTCAACACATCTCTATGGTATTTCCAAGGACACCAGTCTGTGTTTCTCCAATGTTAAAAATCAATGAAAAATATTTCCACTAACAAGAAATGTGAGTGGGTCTGTTAGTATGTGTGTAAATGCTATCACTTCAAGAGTTTTCCTTTGCAACAGATGGTTGTTACGAGATCATAATGATGGCTATCCAAAAATTGTCTTTCCTTAACATACATGTACACACACATGCACACACACACACACAAACAGAATGCAGAGACCTATAAACAGCATATTATTCAGGCATTCTTATCTTGAAATACTATTTAGTCTCTATAAGGGTATTACTAAAAGTCAAAACAGTTCAGCATTTACTTTGCCTAAACATAGTAAGGCAAGATAAATGAAATTTTATGTCATAGCAATCCCTAATATTTGCATAGCCTTTTTGAGTTTTTAAAAAACCCTTCTACAAACATTATCCAGATGGATCCTAACAATAGTTCTATTATTAAGTCATGAGAGATACTATAGTTTTCTTTTTCTAGATGAGGAAATGGAGGCCCAGAAGTTACTAACATGCCCGAGTCCCAGTGGCAGAATTTAACCCATTAAATCTCATGTCTTTCCTTTCCTAGATCGGTCCTCTATAGCTTTTCTCAAGCAAACAGTCCAGTTACCAGGTGCACACCGCTGATATAGGCACTAAGAGGGAGAGACTGATGGTTCATCTACTCAAAAGTGATGAGGACTTTATCTATGTCCCACAGGACTTTATCAGTACAATCTAACAAAAACATTATTTTCTACTTGTTATAGTTACAAATATGCTTATTTGCATTATTGTACTATAAGCTTCTTGAGGGTTGGGTCCACGTAAGAGTTGAAGAGTCATATTTCCTATCCCCAAAGCACCTAACACACTTTCATGTTCTTAACCAGGTATGGGAATTGACTCTCTCATTGCTATATTCTGTTTTAACAGATTTGTTAGTCTTTTAGTTCAGAATCAGTAATATCATTTTCCAAGTTAATTTATACTCTTTGTTCCACCCTCTTCTGATGCATGCAGAACCTGTCTCCTAGTTTCTATATGGCAAACAACTCTTCAAATAAGGAAAAACTATTACCATATCTTCCCTGAAGTATTTCTTCCTATTGCCAAGCCAAGTTTTCCCAGTTTCATTAAAAATTTAAAACAGCAGAAGTTTTTCAAGATCATTTACTTTCTTTGACAACATCCTCTAGATAAAATCCAGGTTTGGCATATAGGCACTCCAGGACTTAAACCATGAGTTCGAAAGAGACATGATCCATGTAGAGTTCAGAGCAACTACTACCTTCCTCGGTAGGGACCTATGATTTCAGATGAAAGTGGTGTTAGCTTTCACAGCCATCAAGACTGATCAATAGGAAGGCTGAGCCTGCATTTCTTCTACATCAATACTAATGATCCAACAGTATCATTATCTGAAGTAGGTGAAAGAGTAATTTGTATATCTGAGCTCTTCAAATAGTTTTTCCTAAGACATGAAATACAGTGCTACTGAACAGATAACTGGGAAGCCAAACCAGGGTATGCTCCCTGACAGTCTGGGTATTCACTGAAACTATTGAAGGAGAACATCACTCTGCCGCAGTGGGTTTGCAGAACTGCGTTAAAGACACAGTATAAACTACCAAGTGAAGAGCATGATGAAAACATATAAAGACAACAATATTTCTTCTTTAAGCAGTTTTATAGAAAAACTCACACGTAAAATATTTATCAAGGACACAAAATTATTTTGAGAGAGTCATCGAGTTTGGACTTCAATTTGGCAGTATGCCTCATAACAGCTTCTCAATTGGTATGTCCAACGAGATTATTAAAACAGTGCAAAAGCAATGACTGAGAAATAGTGTCACAACATTTTTAAGTGGTGGAGAGTCTAACAATTTATCTTTGAAGTTCAGAATAGATTTCAAGTCTAATTCCCTCCATTACCAAGAAAAAAAAGAGGGGGGTATCCATGCCCCCCTCCTAACTTATCCTGACATAAATAGAAGAAGGATGAATTTCAAATTACCTCTACTCATGGCAGTTTTATCCTAGACAAAGTTCCTGCCACAAAACAGAGGGTGAAGGACTTCTAGAAGAGCTGTAATTGCCATAATGTTGATTAAATGTACACTTAACACAGGGAAAAGCTTTTCTGTGGCATGGCAGAGCAGTCTTTGTAGAGCTATTAAAAAACCCTTCAAGTACAATCTTCTAAAAGTGGTACTTTGATGAGCAATACAACACACCTGAAGTTTCGTTGGCACGTAAAGCGGAGGTTGGAACTGAAAAGCAGTGAGAAATGTGGGTGATACTGCCTTATATACACTACGACATTACACACATATTTCTAGTTTGGAACTATACAAGAAAATCAGGCTTATTTTATAGTTACAACTCTTTTAAAGCCAATTTTCTTTTTTTTCGCGGTACGCGGGCCTCTCACTGCTGTGGCCTCTCCCATTGCCAGAGCACAGGCTCCGGACGCGCAGGCTCAGCGGCCATGGCTCACGGGCCCAGCCGCTCCGCGGCATGTGGGACCTTCCCAGACCGGGGCACGAACCCGTGTCCCCTGCATCGGCAGGCGGACTCTCAACCACTGCGCCACCAGGGAAGCCCCAAAGCCAAATATTATCCATTTCATTTGATCCGTTCTCATCTTCATTTACTAGGGTTGGCTCTAAGTGACTTGTAGCTATTTTGCCAAATCATATATATATATATGTGTGTGTGTGTATATATATATATATACATATATATATATATATATATTTTTTTTTTAAGGGATAAGTGTTGCCAACACTAAAGATAATCAGAAGAAGGAAGAAGGTGGCATGGGACATAAAGTACTTCCTAAGCAGGAAGGACAAATGTGTTTTGAGAGGCAGAACACGTATTTGTATTTGTTGAATAAGGTTTGGAAATTTTATTATAATTTAAAATCATCAGTCATTACTTAACAGTTACAAATTTCATATCGTGATGTGTGTGACATTGTGTCACACACACACACAGAGCTAGATGCTCCCAGAGAGCTCTTTTGGTTAAGAATAAAGATATTACCAAAATGATAGACAAGATTTAAGTCATGATTCTGTGAAGCATTTGGAAAGTTTAGAAGAGAAAAGAAAGAGAGTGGTGTATTCAGAATGATGAAACTATGTCAGAGGTTCCCTAACCCCTCTTCCCTGCCCTTGAAGCCCACCCTAGATTCTCTAGATATAATATTGAAGGGGCAGTATCTAGACATTTTAAACCAGTGTCAGGCTTAGCTAGCCAGACAAACAAAAACCGTCTTCTGTTAGACCAGTTGTGTAGGAATGGTAGCTGCAAGCCAAACCACTAGTCTTTAAGTGCTGGTTTAGAGAGCAGAACACACTGTCAATTGACACTTGACTTTCACAACAATTTGTACACAGTCAGGTCACCTGACACCCCCTCAGCCTCATACACAGCTTAGTAAACTGTATTGCTCCCCAAAGAATAATTTATCTTTTCCTTTTCAGAGTGCTAGACTTCACTCCAAAATGAGGTAACTTAGAGTGGTCAACTGACTTCACATCAAAGCACTACTCTTTGAGAAAGAGAGTAAAGAATAGAGAATCTAGTCACAAAAGCAATTAGCTTACACTTTTTTCCACTTACCATTTGATTAAGTACCTGTCTACCTAGGGAACAAGATGTTTTGCACTGAGACTAACAATGCAAACTTAATATTTAGCAGTATATTAAGTCTTTATTCTATTACATGATAACTAGTTTTTCATGATCTGTGTTTAGCAGTAGTCCTGTTTTCAAAGTAGAAATAAAAAGTGAATAATAACATGTAGAGTTAAATCAAGGCTAGGGAGTCCTTGCAAATCTTCCGTCAGGAAGACCAACATGCCTAACCAAAAGACCACAAAGAGACATGATCCCAGATGGGTAAGTTAGGAGTTAGCGCACAAATGGTTTAGAAAGTCAGGTATTAACCCACTTAGTGAAAACTGCATAATGTACCTATTATATGTTACAAAATAAATGTTCAAGAAATCCCTAAGGATTTCTCTCATATATCAGTCTTCATTAATGAAATGTGTCAGAAAATACTTGAGCATACACCTCCACTTTAGAGAGAGAATATTTATATATTTAATAGCATTCACTCTCACTGAAGTGAAGCATTCTAAAAGCCCATGTCTTTATGCCCACACCTGCTTATAAAAGACACTTCATGTGAAAGAGCCAGGAGATCAATCACCAATGAAGTGTCCAGTGGTACCACTGTGTGCATAACATGTGGGAACTTGGTAATAAAAGACATGGTCCTAGGTCTGGCATTCAGGTTGTAAAATAACAAACAAAAATATAACTGAGAACTAAATTGAATGTTATAGATAAAGTGGTAAAAAAAATATTAGAATTGAAAGAGGTCAGAGCTTAGTAACAGTTATACATAAGAAGACCCTTGATACTGGCTATAGAGAATGATGAGGATTTGGAACGCATGAACAAAGGTAAAAATGGAGAAATGTGTGCATAATATGTCTAGGAGAAGGTTATTTTTAAAAACCCTGCTTAGTAAAATAAATTTAAAATAAATAATAAAATAAATAAATAAATAAAAACCCTGTTTAGAATGGAAGGTGAGACAATGTTATTGTAGCCTTAGAAGTAAGGGGGAATTCAGACGTAGTGCAGTGAAAGTTGGGAGCTTCAGAAGGCTTCTGACAAAGAGGTAGACATGGTGAAGGTAGCATTCACTGACTGTTCAGCCAGCATAAGATAAAGTGGGTTGAGAGGAAGGAGAACCTACAGCCAGAGCTGACAGCTCTAGAATCTTCTTATATTCGACCAAACAGGATAGCAAATATTAGGAAATTCTTGTTCATGTTTTCAGAAAAGGACAAGTAAGTCTAACAATTATTGGTGAAGAGAGAAGCAGAGAAAGCAAGCAGCCTATCAAATGAGTGATAACAACAGTGAGATTATGAGATGCTAGAAAGAAATCTTAGCCTTTCAAACGTAACATGGCAGAGACAAAGCTCTAGTTTTGTTCATCAAACTCAACTTGATGTTCATCCCTTCATATCTGGTTTTATGAGTCCCACATATGTGTCTTGGTCTCATATACAGTTTAAATTTCCATACCATATAAATTCTCAATATTATGGATTTTCATTCTATCTATGCCTGTTTTTATGCTTGATTCACTCTCAATCAGAAAAAAATTTTTACTAAAAGAAGGGAATATATATGGCTAACTAATATAGAAAGGGATCAAACAATACCATAAAATGGAAATGATCGACCTTTTTTTAAAAACAACAGAGAATTTCACTCGACTGTTGTTCAAGTACTGAGTCACTCTGAATTACACAGAGCCTTGACCAATATTTATTGCTATATGTTTTAGAAGCAATTTCCATTTTGATGGATTGCTTCAAAAGTCGTATTCTAAAGCAGTTAGGGAACATAAAAATATAAGATCAAGATTATGTCCATCAGATGAAAAATACAGCATTTATGCAGCATTATATAATCCATTCGCTGGTTTATGAGCCCAAAGGCCCCACGGGAGTGTCACAAACCCACATAATATGCTACAGGGTTATATTTTTCATTTGAGAATCCCAATGAGAAGGAAATACTTTCTTAAACCACAAGTGTGACTAGAATACTTGTATTTGCTTCTATAAAATAAGTCCAAAATCACAAATAATTTTAATCTGGCAGCTTAAGGTGTCCTCAGTTTGGATGGCCCAGACATTAAAATACATGCACTTTTTCTCCAGTATGTTACTACCCCTCAGTTGTTAAGATACATAGCACATAAATCAGATGGGCAAATTGGGCCTATGAAAGAACAGCTACCAATGATTCAATGTCAAGGAAGCCTACTGCAGTGCTCCCCAAGGATGAGGCCAGTATTTCTTAAACACTCCAGCTAACTGCCTTCAATAAAGAAAGAACACATGATACTTAATTTAAAGGTGACATCACATCGGGGATAGCTGGTGTGGCTGACTCAGGAATGGAATTGGAATTCAAAACAAAAGGTTATATCATGGACATAAATTTGAAAATAAAGGACTGAGATAAGATTATACATTTTCAAAAGGAAAAAATACAATGGAACAGCAATCTCTAGCAACAGAAACAAATGGATAACACAGCTCTAGAGCCTGAGTAGAACCAAAAACTAATCCTGATTTGGAATGGAACCATTTTTAAAAAGCATATCTAATCTGGATAAATATATATAATATATAAAATATAATAAAGCAGTTATGTAATTCTTTGGTGTTTGGTATGATTATTAGTAATACCAGTTCTTTCTAGGGAAAAAATACAGAAAAAAGTGAAGTAAAAGTTGAAGTCTGGTTCAAGAGTTTTGAATATATAAAAGATCATTTTGTACGTATTTAGTTGCTTTACATTCTAAAGAAGGAAGAACAAAAAGAATATTGTTTGTGTTACAAAGATAGATTTATACCAAAAAATGTAATTTTATAAATTTTAAAGTTATTGAAATAGGTGACAAAAGTTAAAATTCTTTTGAGTTCTTAATAGGCCTTACCCTAACCTATGATTTTTAAAACTGTGGACTCAGTCCAGACTAAGACTGAAGATTTCATTAGACAATATTAGGAATTGACTAACAACTCCTGACATTTTCCAACATGCTTGGGTGAATTATCAACCCAAACTGGCTTTCAGTCTTTTGCTTAGAGTCAGGACCACGGAACTCACAAATAAACTTTTTCTCCAAGAAGTGCACCACTGACCATTGACCACAGACCACAGAATTAGGAATACTATGCACTTTGTTTTTAATATAACACTAAATTTAGCTTTCAAATTTATGGGGTTTCTAGAGGTCACAAACTGACCGTCCATGTACAAAATGCAGACTCTACAGTGTCTGTAAAATTTAATAGTTTTAAAAAATTGATGAAATCTACATAAAATAGAATATCTGGTATATCAAGGAAAAACAAAGAAGAGAAAGGAAAAAAAATCTGGCAACGCTGTACCTTTATTTTCCCAACTCAGCAATCTGCCAGTGCTCAGTGGTGACAAAGAAGGAATGAGCTTGCTATCCTGTCCTCCTTCATTCATTTCTAACCAATCTGGTCCTAGGAAGCATCTGAGTTTGCTGTCCCTGGTTTATAAATGTGGACACTGTCTTACTTTGCTACATGATGTGACCTATTTTAAACAGTGACTTTAGTATGCCTAGAATATAGTACAGCACATTAGTTAATCCAGGAGTAACTTAACACCAGTAAGTCAGGGAGTGGCAGCCTTTAATGAGTGGTTATGCAGTTGTTCAATCTAGCCAGATTTCATCTGGTTACCAAAATACTTCATTTTACCTACACTAAATTAGGTTAGTGACAATCAACTCTTCTTTTCTTTTCAAGAACTGAGGAGAAAATTAACCCCTTTTGGGGACAATTAAAAACAAACAAAAACAGAGTGGGAGTTGCAAAATAAGGAAAGAAGGAAATATGTACTACAACCAGGGCCAGAGGAATTTCCAATTACATAAAGAACACAGTGTTCTGTACAAGGAAAAGACAAATCAAAGGCTTTTACATTTGTTTCCAAGGATTCTCTCCACAAAGTGAGTGAAGACCCAGAAGTGAGCTCTTGTTCAAAAACTTTAAACATTCACTCAAATTCATCCTAAGCATTTGTTTTGTTATACCTAGGGAAGACTATTCTAACATTACTGTCTTAACAAACAAGGCTATGTTTCACAAAAATAAAATGTTCTGTTTTGCATTATTACAGAAAATTATGAAAAATAAAATTTTGAATTAAAAAGATATAAATTGAATTTTTTTAGCATTTAGTTCTACCGTGTTTAAAAAGAAGGATTTTATGTTGTCAGTTACTTGTTCAAATAAAAAGATTATCACATGAGAATTGATTCAATAAGGAGCAAAGGCAGGCATAGGGCTGGTCTTTCTAGACACATCCAAGATTAATTAGAAGTACCAGTAGGAGATGTTGGTGCCTTACATAAGGCAAAATTATTTATAGCTGTGCTCTTAAGTGTGGTGTTAGAAACAAGCTCAACAGTACATAGCAATATGATATCCAATGTATTTTCTTCTAAGGAGCTAGGAGCACCTCATATGCTTAAATATAATCTATGTTTACGCATGCCAAGGAGACTAATAACACCTCTTCAGTTAAATGAAACAGCCCAAATGCAAAGCAATGAACGAATTAGGAAAAGAAGTTAAAAAAAAAAAAAAGCCAATCTACTCTACATGTCTTTCTACTGAAGATTATCATTCCAAAAGGGGTTTGAAAGTCTATTCCTGAAAGGTAATAGAGGAGACAGACTTCAATTAATGTTGTGTCCTCTGACATCTAATCTGTGGAAATAAAAGGAGAGACCATTAACTTTTAACAGTGGACATGTTAAGAAGAAAAGAAAAAAAGAAAACAAATGAGCAAATTCTAAATAGCTATGTGGAGCAAGGTGACCCAGCCTAGTGTGACAGAGAACCAAAATGTGATCAAATGAAACCTACGACCTTTGTACCAAAGAGAGTGAGGGAGACAAGAAGACAAACACAACTTAAGAATCTGTGAAGAAAAAGTAAAAGAAGTGACATCTATGTGCAACATCCCACTGAACGTCTACGCAATAGCCCTGTCCCTGAAAGAACTCCAGTTCTGAAAAGAGGCAGCCAAGCCCCTCAGTACTTCCTTTAACCGAAGCTTCAGCTTCTTCCATGATCCATTTTAACCTAAGGAAACGGAAGGCAACTCAAATCAACAGGGCAGAGTAAACCAGAGCTCTGCGAACTGGCCACAAACCAGCTGAAACCACGCCTCCAGTTTCCAAGTGAAAGCAAATCCCGCTGACTTTGTCTCAGCTCTAAGCAGATTCCACAGCTGGCACAGTCCCTTTATCTAATCAGGAGTGTCAGTGTGTGACTCTATGTGTGTGTGTGTGTGTGTGTGTGTGTGTGTGTCTGTCTGTCCGTCTGTCTGTGTCTATATGTTCAGTGGAGTGAGGGTGGCCAAGGAGACCAGAAGAAAAGGAAGGGGTTGAATCCTGAGGAAGAATCACCAAGAGCAAGAAAAATGAAAACACGAAAAGGCAGGCCAGAGAGTGTGTCCCATTCTCTCTTTCTCCAGCGCCTAGCACTGTGCTGATTAGCACATAGCAGGTGCTCAGTAAAAAGACTGGTGAATGAGTCAATAAAAAAGCCTATCTGTGGAAACTGCATGTGCCCTTTAGCAGGGAAGAAGTTTGCTTGCTTACGATGATCACATTCTAAAGCAACCAAAATCAGAGGGGTTATGTCAATAAAGAAACCCTACAGCTACAACACATAAATATGAAATAACTGTTCAAGTTAAAGAAGAGAATTGAAAAAGAACACATCCATACTAGGAGATACTATTAAAAAGAAAACATTATTTTGTTTTATTTTATTTTATTGGGAGGCCCAATATTGCCAGTAAGTACTTTTCTTTTTTAAACAGTATACTAAATATCATATTACAACGTATCTGAAGTGATAAGAAATAAAGATGTTAGATGATATTTTAACTACAATGAACTAAATACCATATAAGCAAACTAGGCACATTACTCCATAATTACTTTCCTTAGCCGTTTTGGAACTTTTGAAATCATGCAGGCAACACAGCGCCTGTCTTCTTGGCCTTCCTTATAAGAGCTTTGTAAGCCAATACTGCTTTCTCTTCAGCTTATCCAAGGGAAGAGCTGGAGGGTCCAGCTCTCTGCCACCATCTCAAAGCAATGATGCCTAGACAGGGCTGCATGTTTTATTTCTGCCAATATTCTATATGCCCAGCGTTTTTTTCTTCTTTTCTTCTTCTTCTGATATTGGAAGGAAATACATCATTTCCAAGCAAACATCCATGCTCACAAGGGACAACGGCCATTAAGCCCATGTTAACTTGGGATAAATGTTTTTGTAAATTACTTGGGAGAGTAAATGCTTAGATAATGTTTCCCACAGTATGCTCCATGGAACGCTAGGTTACATAGTTAAATCAGTTGGAGGATTGTTGTATATTATAACTCCCACTTTAAGATTCTTAATACACGTTAGCATTCTAGAGGCTATGAGAGGTCCTGTTGTAAAGAAATCTGTTTAACTGTAACCCAGACTTTAATCTGACTGTGGAACCCTCTCTTTCGCAGGATGAGGCAGGTTGGGGGGTAGGGAATGAAGGTAACTGGTTTAGCCTCTCTAACATTTTGATAAAATGAAGAACCATAATTAGACGGGAACTTAGAAGCTTCACTTTAATCCCTCACTTTAGATTTGAAGAAATTAAGGTCCAGAAAAGTAAAACCATTTGGCCAAGATGACACAGCCCATTTCATAGGCTAGCCCTTTCTCTTGGGCACCAGACTGCATTTTTCTCACCTCCTTTGGGATCTCATGCCCTCACTTAGCCCTTTCTCTTTTGTGCTTTTCTCCCCCTCCCTTCTGACTTTAACCGCCAATTTTAACAATGACCCAGTGCTATCTTTCATCTCAAGCTACCACCTTAGTCACTTTCTCTTTACTGCCAAATTCCTTAAAAAGGTGTCTATATTTAACATGTCAACTTCCTCAACTTTCATTCATCCCTTAATGATTAAAATCTGGTTTCATTCTCCCCTACTCTCCTAAAAATTGTCCCTACTACTTAACCTCACAACCCACAATGCTCCAGCCACAAGGAACTTTTTGTTTGCCATTTTCTCCTGAATACCTAATGCCTTCTTGCATCCCTAGCTTATGCAAAATATGCTTCTTTCTCCCCTCCGACTACCTTCTCTGAGTAGCAATGCTCTCAGCATCTTACCCAGCTCAAAATTCACCGTTTCTGAGAAAGTCATCGTTGATTCCTTAGAGTCTGTCACACGTCCTTCAATGTACATGTAAAATATCTTATACACATGCATATTTTAACTCATGTGACCATACGATTTGTTGCTCAACGAGGACACACTTGAGAATGATAGATTATTAGGAATTATAACAGGACAACAGGTATAAACTGTTGCATCCCATGCAAACCAGGAGGGATGGTCGCCATAATGATGGCACTTACCAGCTCATATTGTAAGCTACTTGTTCACACATCTGCTCTATATCCAAGAGACTACAAGTTCCTCAAGGACAGAAACCTTTTCCCACCCAGCATCATGCTTAGCACATTTAGATTCTTAATAACATGAATCAAGTCAAAGGAAGATATCAAAAGAAGCAGTCTTCTAAAATGAAGACAGTTAATGATAATAGTAGTTTCCTTAGCAGGAACAATTTCTTAATAAGAACAGATGTTCCAGACCTACTGGAGAACGGACTTGAGGATATGGGGAGGGGGAAGGGTGAGCTGTGACAAAGCGAGAGAGAGGCATGGACATATATACACTACCAAACATAAGGTAGATAGCTGGTGGGAAGCAGCCGCATAGCACAGGGATTTCAGCTCGGTGCTTTGTGACCACCTGGAGGGGTGGGATAGGGAGGGTGGGAGGGAGGGAGACGCAAGAGGGAAGAGATATGGGAACATATGTATATGTATAACTGTTTCACTTTGTTATGAAGCAGAAACTAACACACCATTGTAAAGCAATTACACCCCAATAAAGATGTTAAAAAAAAAAAGAACAGATGTTAAGTAGTACGCCACAATCTTATATTTCAACAAAATCTGCGTGAAATTTGGTGAGGTATTTCTGAACCTCGGAGTATTTCCTGATTACCCCTTGAAATAGACGAGAAAACAAATAAATGGCTTGTAACTTAGCTCCCTTTTTCTGTCTTTTTCCCCACCTGGCCATCTCTTACCGATCACTGAAGGCCCACCTTTAATGGCAATTTCTTGTTGAGATATTGCTCAACTTATCCAAGTAGTGAACTTCCTCCTCTTCATACTCCCAGAGCACTTGGTTGAGATTCAGTAATTTACTGAGTATCTGCCATGTGCCTGAGAGAGTACCAGAAGTGTTCACATACACTGCGCCATAACCCCATGAGAAACTGTTATTACTCTATTTTAGAGATAAAGAACTAGATACAGAAGATTAAGAAAATTCCTCAAGATGCAAGGTAAATCACGGCATCTGTAACCAACCTTAGGGATTCTGCTTAAGCCCTATGATTCCCCAGTACAGCGCTAAGCATATTTTGTGTCATAATCATGTACTTGTCTGGTCTCCCCCACAAACCAGTCCAGGACCAATGAGCAGGGAAACTATTTCCCAACGGCTTGCGGCACAGAACTGGGGACACAGCAGATACTCACAAATAGCTAGGAAGCGTGAGTACGTGGATAGAATCTATCTGACCACTGACATACTTTTAAAAGAGCATCATACAAGCCAGGGAATACTTAATTTTGTAACTGACAAGAAGGTAGCTTTTATTGTCGAATGAATTCCAGGCAAATCATACTGTAAGCGTTTGGATTCACTCAACATAGAATCAGCAAAGGATGATTTATTTAACCATCTTAAGAATCTTAAACTGTGAGACTCAAATGTAAAACTATGTAGGATCTCATTGGTTTGTTTATTAATATCTAATGCCCACGTCGCTGGAGTCTATCCTCCCAAGTCCCTTTGTGTCACCCTATGAGATGTGCTTATTAAGTAATGAGCTAGATTTCACAAAGTACAGAGGAAAACCAGACCCATTACTTTATAACCCCAGCTTTCTAATTGCCTTCACCCATCCTTTATCTAGGTCCTGTTCATGACAGATTGATTCCATCTCTGTTTATGCTTGTATCTCAAAAATATTAGGATTGCCAGTAATGGGCCAGCCTCCCCCGCCCCGACCACGGACATAATTCTCATACACAAAGAACCTCCAGGCACTGGGTGGGCTTCCCACCCAGAGTCCAGCCACGGTGGTCCTCTCAGAGGGAAGTCAAGATGTCTGGATTTTAGCAGGAGGGAAAAAGACAGAAAATATTAAACAGGGAAGAAAGAGAGCGTGCTGCCCTCTTACAACACAAACACACAAACCTTCCTCTTGAGCACTCACCCCTCCTGTCCCCAATCATCTTTTAGTCTGGGTTGGCAGAGATAGGGGACAAGGGAAGGGTATGAAGAGGGCGGCATCAGAACACAGGCTTTGGAATCTCCTGTAGCTGGGTGGTGAGGATGGCTGTGCCGCACACTAGTCATGGCATCGTGGTCAAGTTCCTTTCCCCAAGCCTTAGTGTTCCTATATGCAAAATGGAGCGAACAACAATTGCTGAACCTCACAGAGTTGAGGTAATTTTATATAAACTAGCATAAGTAAAGCACTTAAAATTGTGTTGAGCAAATCATATATGCTTCGTAAGTATTATTATTACTGGTATTTTTCCCTACCTCTCCCCCACAATCTCTCTAACTCATTGTCACTCCATTTCCCTCCCACCTTCTTTAGAAGAGATAAAGAATCAGGGAGATGGATGGAAAAGGGCACCCCCTTCCTGCTCATTGTGTAAAGCCCTTTCGTATGCCTGAGAGAACATAAGCTTTGCAATGAGAAAGACATGCTTTTGAATCCTGCCTCACCCCTTACTAGCTGTGAAACTGTAAGCAGCTTATTTAACCTCCTGGAGGCTCATTTTCAAGTTCTATAAAAGGGATCTGTTCATTCCCCCAACATATAGGGGTTTTGGTTAGGATTAATGTTATTCTTGCCCTCTCTCCGTCTTCCCTGGGAGGTCCCCTAACAGCTCATCCCGAACCTTTTCAATAAATTATTGAGAAAGAATGGGATTGCAAGAGGATGGCAAACTAGGGAACGAAGAAAGATAGAAGGCGTGGACAGCCTGTGCTCATTACCTACCCCTCCCTCCATCCCCGTTTTTCCACATCCCCCTTGCTGGCGCCACTCCCACTCCCCCGACTCCACTTTCAGAATCCCTGCCCCAGGATAGGGAGGCCTTGAAGCTGAGACAATGCAGGTCTTATTTCCAGCCCTCACCCCACCAAGGACAGAGCCAGTCAGAGTCTCCCCTCCTGTTACCCGAGCTACACAGTGGAAGGAGGCCACATTCCCTGCTTGCTAATTGCTAATTTGAAACTCTGAATACACATAATTTATGATAGATGGTAAAGTCTCTTCATACCATAATACAGGTAAACAAACAAAACTCTTGTAGAATGGACAGGAGCCCTGACCACAAAGAGAACCACTATTTCTGTGCGATCCTGCATTCTACCTTTCAATCACTTGCGGACAAATTTTGGAACGTGCCGAACGTTCACATAAGCCTGCCAGTACTCTGTAGTTAAAATAATGTTAGATATTTTAAGTTCCTGTCAGCGAGAAGGATGCTTTTGAAGAAGGAGCCTTGCACATAAAATTTTCTTGTTTTATCAGAGAAGAAGCAAAACACACTGAAGGAATTTTGGTTCGTTTTTGTCTCTGTAGTAGAGGCAGCCTGATGTTGACAAAGTAATGGAGAGTTTTTCTGGAGCCCTAGGGAGGAGAAAGCACTCCAGAGGTCAGGCCGTCAGTCCCCTGCCTCTAGCAGGAATGTACCTAAACTTGCCACAAAGAGCCCTTCAGGAATAAATGAGTTAAAGCACCATCTACAGAATTTAACAATAGTTATGCATTGGGAAATGGCTAAATGAAAGACCTTTGTGAATACAAATTTTACAAAGCACAAATCAAGAAAGAAGGAAAAAGAAAAGTTAGTTGTTAGGACAGGACAAAGCAAATATGAAGAAATGGTTTTGTCAGGTATTTTCAGTTTTATAAAAGTAAAATGAACTTTTAAAAACCAGGATAGCTTTTTAAAACCATAAAAAACCCAAGATGCCATTTTATACAGATTTTTCTAGGAAAAAAAAATGACATGCCAACCATGTACACATTCAGAACCACACAGCTATCTAATTCACCTTTAGAAATATGTGATCTAAACCTCAAAAATTGTCACGCAAACAAAACAATATACTTTTAAATTAGTGCTTTCTCAAATGTAGGGTATTCTGAGTGTATTGGAGTCATTATGTGTTCACACAAATGTAGTTTCTAATATTGTTTTACATATGGTTTACATTTAGAACACTTTAAAAAAAAAAAGCAAAAACAAGCAAAATTTCATTATTACTTTCTAACAGTACCTCTTCCTAAGAACAGGGATTTAAGAAAATCCTATTCATGGAGAAATTGAATTAAGATTCAATTAAAGTTTTTATATTAGTTTAAGGAAGGAACCTTAACAGAGTCTACGGCACATTTCTGAATAGGACATCTTGTGCCAAATAGCTGTACATAAACATTTTTAGTAAATCAGATAATATTAGTACACTAGAGATACCTGGTATTTAGGAGACTGTATGAAAAAAATTTTTTATAAAATGAATGAACCATTTGTAAAATAACCATGCTCTGTCATCCACTTAAAAGTTGGTTTAGGGACTTCCCTGGCGGTCCAGTGGCTAAGATTTCGCCTTCCAATGCAGGGGGTGTGGGTTTTATCCCTGGTCGGGGAACTAAGATCCCACATGCCTCGTGGCCAAAAAACTGAAACATAAAACAGAAGCAATATTGTAACCTATTCAATAAAGGTATTTTTTTAAAGTTGGTTTATATATACTGAATTTTCAAGTGTGTAGGGTGAGTTCATCTACTCTTAGGAACATGCTATTTTTAGGTATTAGCCTTTGGCTGTATGAAATTAAAGGGGGAAAAAAGAGCGAAAATAGGAGTTGTAGAAGGAAAAAAAAAAAAAGGCACTGGGTTCAATGTGGGTTATATATGGACTTTAAAACCAGACCATAGGGATTTGAAAACGATTCTAAAACATAGGGTTGCCATCATTCCTTATATTCGCATTTTTAAAAAGACATGCATCTAATAAGCTGCTGGTATTGTTTTTAATTGTAAATTGGGGGAATCCTTTTTGTTCTTTTCAAAGCAAAATATGCTGAGGAAATAACTGCACCAAATGGACATCAGAGAGGCAGACTTTCCTACCTGACAAAAAAGGGAGGCTGTTCGAGTCATTGCGAATACTGTTAAAGGTGCAGATTTGGAAGCATGTGAATAATGAAGTCTTGAGCAGTTTCACTTGAAGAAGAGAAAGGAGGAAGGGGACACTGGGGCAGAGCTCTGAAATATAGTTTAATAGGATAACAAGAAGCAGAGTTGGCGGCGGAGTGGCCACGGTGAGAACTCAGAGTCTGGAAAAAGCTCTAGTTTCCGAACACATCAGCCCGGATGAGAGAAGATGAAATCCAGAATTCAGAGACTGGGTTGCAGCAATGTCATAAATAGGCTATATTGTGGAAGTGGTGACTAGCAGATTTATAGAGAAGGCAGAAAGGGAAGAGTTCAGCCAAGGTTACGAGCAATGGAGGCAAATGGAAGAGGGAAACGGAACAGCGTGGTATGTGAAGACGTTCCATTTGAGGATAAGGAATGCTTCTGAGTCTGGGATGGCATTTTTCGAAAGCAGAGAAGTAGAGTATCTAAAACCGCTGATAGCTTTTCTGCAGATAGCTCTGTCTTCTCACGAAAGCATGGCCCAAAACCACATACAGTCATGATCATCAATTAATATAGTCTCTAATACAGTACCCTGCACTCTCTAGGTGCTCAGTGTATGTGTATATGTATATGTGTGTGTATATGTATACCATATATAGCACAACTAATTCCTATTTGTGAAACAAATAGAGTTGTGAAACAAAAAGAGTTGTGATACACAACTCTTCAATGGGTGTTTTATTTAGACACTTTCTTATAGTATAGTTACTAGCGGAATATATATCTATATATAGATGTATATGCATCTAAGAAGAACATATTTTTACATTTCTCATCTCTCCAATAAATTGCAAGCTTTGTGTGCATGTTAAAAAAAAAAACTCTATTGAGTAAGTATTTCAGGGCTAAAGTCCTCATTCTGCCACTTAATTGTATGACCCAGAACAAGTCCCCTAACCTTGGCTTTGTCTTTTGTAAAATGTGAATTATAGCATTTACTCTGCCTACCTCTTAGAATTGTGAGGAACAAGAGAAGTAATGGACACAAAAATATTTTATAAATTGTAAGCAGCTATCCAAAGGTAAGATGGTATTACTATCATCTTTAACGTATTTGTATACCCTACAGTTACTCAATAAATATGTGCTGATGTAAAGCATAATCCAGACACAAGAGAGCACACACACACCGAACGACGACCAAAGATGATGCCTTGTCCAGCTAGATGCTACAAGTGTGAAAATACTGACAGATCAGGAGCACTTGCTGATGACTCCCTGGAAACCAAAGTGCTACAAGAGAAGCCATTCTAGGTCCTAGAAGCTCTGGCCGGCAGGCTCCCAAGCAGATCAAGAAGCCCCTTTGGGGCTGTGACACTGAGGAAATGAAGACAGCCAGATGAAGGTCACCTCCTTTATGGACACTTTTCAGTTCCCACTAGATTCGCTCAGCACAAACCAACATTTCCCTGCCTTAATTATTTTTACTAATGTGAACAGTTTTAGCCTACTCTGGTCTTTCCTGCCTGGGTGACTTCTTTAATATGAGTTCCATGCAATTCAGTATTTAATCAGAGTTTAGCACCTTCAGGTATAAGCTCAGTGTCTCAACAGGGGCATACAATTTTTAAATTGTGGAACTGAGTCATTCAAATTTTGTAACCTGGCCCCCAATCTGTGTAATATTTAACATTAGTGCCAGAAATACAGAGAGTAGTGCTTGTGTGTGTGTGTGTGTGTGTGTGTGTGTGTGTGTGTGTGCGCGGTACGCGGGCCTCTCACTGTTGTGGCCTCTCCCGTTGCGGAGCACAGGCTCCGGACGCGCAGGCTCAGCGGCCATGGCTCACGGGCCCAGCCGCTCCGCGGCATGTGGGATCTTCCCGGACCAGGGCACGAACCCGTGTCCCCTGCATCGGCAGGCGGACTCTCAACCACTGTGCCACCAGGGAAGCCCGAGTGCTGCTTATTAACATTTCTAAAAATAGAACCAATCCTGTCCTCTCAGGCATGAATACCTATCAAAACAAATCTAACAAATCTGGTCAAAATGAAGACTTCAAATACCCATCCTCAGGTATCACATATGGAATCAGAAGAGGCAGGTCCACCGTGAAGCTTAATGAAGCTAAATTTAAGGGATCCTCATTAGCACTGGCCCCTTCCAACACCTGAACCTAGTTTTATATTTTTAGTTTGTACTATTATTCTCAAAACAGGGCCCCATGTGTGTAAGCTTCAGGACCTACTAAACCAGGATATACCCCTGATAATCAATATACAAAGAGCTACAGATCACACAACATTCTGTTCAGACATACTCTTCAGTGTCACCTTCACATACAAAAGAGGTAAATTTCCAAAGCACCACATAACCACTATCAGGGTCCCATTTTAGATCACCACCTTTTATAACATTGTGACTCTGTCTACTGTCTTCTCCTTCTAGGCCCTTGCATGTGATGCTACCATTCCTAATGTTTCCATTTTTCAAAAAAAGTTTATGGTCATAGCTCCAAACCAAAGCCTACCCTGAAAGAAAAAAAAAAGAAAAGAAAACAAGAAAAAAGGCCCCTATAATGTACTTGTCAGCAACAAAGCAATTATGAACATCATATGATTAAAAAGAAAAAACAAAGAAGTCATTTAAATAATGAACTCTAATTTGACTATTTAGCAATTTACTGTTTAGCAATTTGCTATTTTTATTACATTTTAAATCAATCCATCTAACACAGAAATTCTCTCTACCCTCACATGGTACTATTTCACTGCTGTAAACTGATATTTCATGGCAAGACAATATCTTTCTATAATAAAATGGTAATAAAAGGAGTACCAATTATCCCAGTATTTTCTCAAAATAGGTAGACTTTCTTTCATGCCTTAATTTTATGTTTTCCTTTGCCCCCTACTAAAAGCTCGGCATAATTATCCCTGAACAGGTTGAGCAAGGTCTCCACAAAATCTGCTCAGGGTGATAATTCAGTTTTTTTTTTTTTGTATTTGCAGAATTTAGCTGAGACTGTTACAAGAGGTTTATCAAAATAAATGCTTGATTGGCTTTTGCAGTTTTTTGTAACTGAAAAAATAAAGAAAAAAGAGTTTACTAATAAATGGAGGGAGAGAGAGGTTAAATACTTCAATTACTAACTTGCAAAAAGATTTCCATTTGAAGATGGAAACAATGTAAAGGGGTCCCTAATTTTTATGGGACTGGAATCACTCCAGAGGATTTAATGATACTGCTGGGCAACTGAAACTGTGCAAGGGAATAATGTGATTTCTAAGCATACTTCCTTAAAATTTAATAGTGCTAGGGAATATTTAAAATGGGTTATTTTAAAAGGAAAGTTGAATATGCAAATTTGTGTGTGGGGAGAATTGAAGGAAACAGTGATTTTTTTTTTATGGTATGTTCTTTACTTTCTACCTTAAAATGAAAACCAGTTACTTTTGAGTCAACAGCCATGTGATGGAGAGAGTTATAGAAGGATTTTCCCATCAAGGATTGCTAGATATTAACTGAAGAGCTGAGGTAAATATGTCTTCCCCATTTAAAGCATACTTGACATTTCTGACCTTTGAACTCTGATTTTCACTATTTGTAGGGATCCTTAGTATAAGGTCTTAAGAACTAAAGGTCTTCTTGAGCTCAAATGACCCTCACTGCTTCCTGACCCTAGTCATATTTGGGCCCTGTATTGTGGAAAAACCATATTAACTAGATTTCAGAGATTCAGCCACTTCAGCTATACATTGTACCCCCAAACTGGAGATTTCATAAACAAAGGAATCTCCATCCTTCTAAATATCAGTTAATTCCACCTAATCAGATCTATTATCAGCTTTAATCCTAACACATAGATTACCAGCCTTACAAAGCAGCCATCACTAATTAGCCCTCCTTCCTAATACCACTAGCCCAGAAAAGCCTACCCACATTACTATATTAAAAGAGTCTATTCTGAATTGCTGTTTTGTTTGGAAAGGAAGGGAAAAAAAAAAAAAAAATCTGTGTTCCTTTCCAGCTGGCAGTTTTCCTAAATTAGATTAACTTTTAATTTAAATTAAAAAATTTAAAAGCCTTACACAAAGAGACAGTAATTGCCCATTTGAAACATCCAAAAAAAGGTGATTGAAGGGTACAGTAATATGCTTACATGAATAATAAATAATACTTAGCATTTAGATAGAGTTTTCCCCTCATCAAATCACTTCTTTATAAGCATTAATTAATTCACACATTATCCTATCAAGAAAAGTAAAAATAAACGATAAAATGTTTCTCTACTTCAAAATTGGGTAAACTGAGGCACAAAAGAGGCAATTCTGTCATGATGATGATACCAGTGCTTCAGAATGTGGACTGTATTGTCAGGCATTTCCTTGTGGGGTCTGTATGTGCCATTAAGCTAAATCTGAAATTAACTTCTGCCACAGGCACTGTGTGGGCTTTAATGACGTTGCAAAGGGCAATTATGATTCCCATCTCTGCCAATGGCTATGAGGAGTTGGACAAAATCTTTTTGCCTTATGATCTATGAAATGGAAAAAATATTCACATACTATATATACATACACACACTCACACACACACATATAGGATGCCTAGTAAACGCTCAACAAATGGCAGTCATTATTCACCATTAGGAGGAATTCATAAGACAACTGCTAACAGTAAGCTAATGGAATATTTCAAGTACTCTGACAGGAAATGGAGCCATAACCCTAACTAGGTGTTCAAATAGAATAAAATATGCCAAAGCCCTTGGAAAAATATTAATGGCACAACTTCCAGGGTAATGCTTAATAGTTCACATTATACACAATTAATGTACTCCCAGCGAGTACATGTTCATCTCAAATTACTGGTTTCTACCCTTTTTAACATTAAAAAAAAAAAACCTCATAGATTCAAGATATTGATTTTACCTTTTAGCATCCATTGATGGAGAAAATAATGACTAAGAACTACAGTGAATTCCGTGACACCGTTGTGACACTTCTGAACAGATGTATGTTTTTATTCTAATCACAAGACACACCACATACATCCAAAAAAAAAACCTGTAGGACATACGTGTGACAATCGTATGTGTGGTGCACATGTGAATTTGAGAAACTTTTGCAATAAATTCAAGATTCCTCAGAGGTCTGCAGCCCTCAGTGTGGGAACCACTCTCCCAGAGGCTAAGAAATAACATACTGTTCAACACTCTGTTTTATTTTTTTTTATAGTAAGAACTTATGTTTTTTTTTTTACATCTTTATTGGAGTATAATTGCAATACAATGGTGTGTTAGTTTCTGCTTCATAACAAAGTGAATCAGTTATACATATACGTATGTTCCCATATCTCTTCCCTCTTGCTTCTCCCTCCCTCCCACCCTCCCTACCCCACCCCTCCAGGCGGTCACAAAGCACCGAGCTGATCTCCCTGTGCTACGAGCTGATCTCCCTGTGCTACGTGGCTGCTTCCCACTAGCTATCTACCTTACGTTTGGTAGTGTATATATGTCCATGCCTCTCTCTCACTTTGTCACAGCTTACCCTTCCCGCTCCCCATATCCTCAAGTCCATTCTCTAGTAGGTTTGTGTCTTTATTCCTGTCTTAACCCCTAGGTTCTTCATGACATTTCTTTTTTTTAAATTCCATATATATGTGTTAGCATACGGTATTTGTCTTTCTCTTTCTGACTTACTTCACTCTGTATGACAGACTCTAGGTCTATCCACCTCATTACTAATAGCTCAACACTCTGTTGCACAGCTGATATCCACCAGGAAAAATTGAGCAGCACAATCAGCTTCCACATGCCTAAAAATTTTCAAATGGAACTTCATAAAATGAAACTTAGGTCCTCATAGTGTTTTTGAGCTGGAAGAGTATTTAGAAATCTTTCGATGCAAGTTATCCATTTTCAAAAGAATAACACTGAGATCCAGAGAAGAAGTGTTTTCACCTCCCGAACTACCAGATAACGGTAGAACTCGATTCTTAAAGTTTTAATTACAGCCCACTGTGTATATATGTGTATGTGTATAAATATATAAGCTGACAATATGGGGCACTTCTAAAAAAAAAGAGCACTGTATAATAAACTCTTTTGATTTTTTTGTTTTTGTTTTTTGGGTTTTTTTTGGTCAATCCTAACAGATATGATGCAGGATTGCTTCCCACAACTCTCAAGCAGCACTCAAAATCTTTTATTGTAATGGTTCCTTTTTCTCTTCTTTATCTCCTCAACCTTTTTTCCATTAATACAGTGACAAAATAGGGGTGCTATGTACATGTTTTTAACATAAAATCCAGTTAAGATATGCCAACCACTAGAGAGAAAATAAAAACTTTAAATCTATTTTCATCACACTTATAAATGTGTGCATTTTTAAGCTGCTGGAATTTTAAATATATTTTCATTTCTCCTCATCTGGAGAATTTACATGCTTGCAGGAAAACCTTGTTGAAGCCTTATTTTGGTCTTCATGGAACATAATCTCAACATCTCGGACAGCCTAAAGCATGCTGAATTACATTTGCAGCTTCCTCTGGGGCTCTGTGAAGCTCTATTAGTATTACATATTACACATAAGTTACTTTTAATGCTCTTCCAAGGCTTGTTAAATGCTACACAAACTTTACACTTCATGGCTCTAATGTTTAACTTATCTATCAGTAAATTTGAACCCATAATTCATTTAATTGTCCACGTTGGTGATTTCTACCCATTATTATTTCTAAATGAGTTTTTTTAAAGAACTAGAATAGGCACAATGTATTCAAAGATTGTGCATTAAATGTGACTGTTGCACTTACTGGGAAATTTAAGTACCATCTAGTAAAACAAACCTAAACAGGATGATTCTAACAGGTGAAAAATGTTTGTATTTATTTCAGGTTTAGACTATGCTAATTTTTCTTTTTGTAAGGCGAACCTAAACTACACTATTTAAAAATTCACAATACTACTCTCTGCATATCTTCCCAACAAACTGCATTTAGATTGCATATATTTTTGATTTGATAGAATTCTGTCCTGAGCTACATGCAACCTAAAAATCATGGCCTTTGAAGAAAAGCAATGTTGAAATATTAGTTACTGTGCATCACTGAGGAAATCTTTGTGGCTGAAAATCTGACAAAATTTTATTTTCAAACAGGTTTTTATTAAGTTTTTTTTCTAGAACACTAATCTCATTTTAAACTATATATATATATATATATATATATATATATATATATACTACATATAGTATATATATATATATATACAGCAAATAAGCCCAAGGGTATAAACAAACTAATGAAAACTTTCATATTCCTGAATGTCACAGCAATGGTAGCCTCACATCAGTTGCATTTGGAAGGAGAAATCTTAATGTTTCTTTCCTGTCTTCATTGCCTAATATCAACTCAACGATGCAATTATTATACAATTATTCTTAATTTCTATTTAGGAATTAAATTTCAATCATTTTCATTTCAGGTCATTAAGAATATTATGAAAACAACCAGGCTTACCATGGTTATCTGTCAGAAGTACTCTCTTCAACAATTTATGCCTCATTTTATTTTAGTGGGGAAACTGTCTGATACCAGCTTATTTCAAAAATAGAGAAACAAAACAAAAACAAAGAAGGTTAAAAACCCAGACAAGATAGAATCCGGAATTTAAGTGTTTTTAGTAGATTAAAAAAGTCTTTGTGGAATTATTCAGCCACAACTAAGTACATGTCAAACAATATTTGGAAAATAACAGTAATATTTGGATATCACTGTAAATTTCATAAAAATGAGATTTCCAAGAATACTGCTCTTTTATTTTAACTTAATTTTCAGGCAACTTAAGAGTGACCTGTTTATGGCAGAAGCTTTCTTAAGGAGATAAAAGAGCCCAACTATTTGTGAAAAGAGGTGAGCAGTGAACATTATTTTCTCTTTCCATGTAAATATTATAGGGAAGTAAAGTATATGCTTATGGTTAAGAAAATTAGGTATTCAACAGAGTTATATCTAGTCTTGATATAATCATAAATTTGAGTACTCCCCAATACATTGTTGTCATTTATTTAAAAGAAAATTATATTTGATTCTTTTAATAATTGTTTTAGGAAAAAAAGGCCACATTTTGATACTGAATCCTATTTTTTTTTGTATATTATAAAAGCACAGATTTCTGAGCATTTAAAAAGAGCTTCTGTGAAGAGATGACATAGTCACTGAGAATTCTTGAAAAGAAAATTAATATGATGTCATCAGAATAATTGAACCGTGAGTACCTTACCCTGTTATTTTGATAGATGAGTTAGAAAATTGGGGGGGGCACACCAAAGAAAACACACTTATCGTATAGACACCCACACACTACCCTGTGCTCACCATTCCTACTACAAATAAGAATAATGTCTGTGATAGCTGACCCTAACCAGTGCCTTAATTAACTGGTATTAAGTGGTAATTAAGATGATGCCAGTTAAGTTTTAATTTTAAAAAATTAAGTACAAACTCAGTTATTCAATAAAGAGTTGTAGTCATTTGGTGTGTTTCTAGGTGTAGAATATAGCAATTTACTATTGACAAGCACTAACGGACGAGGTCATTTCACAAGTATAGTGTGGACAAAGGTGAACCGGGCAACTGATGAAATCTGTGGCCAAGGCGAAATAGCAATCTCTGAGCCAAACGGTAATAAAGTTACTGAAATGAAGCAATGTAGTTTCTACACTGAACTGTCATAAAGGAGGATATGGGCTTCAAACTGGCATGTCACGAGTAATTAAAATATTATTTCTCTTTTTTAAAAAGTTCCAAATGGCTTGAATAGTCTTATCGATTTTTTATTCAAACAGCTAAAAGTGAGGTTAGGAGGACGCTGCTTGACTGTAGCGAAGAGTGGGCAGTGTCGAGGTTTGGAGGGATGGAGGGCGAGTTCTGCAAGGGCAGAAAAAGGAAAAGAAAGTAGATGTATTAACACACTGGAGACAATGAATGCTTCCACAAACAGAAGACTACACTGCCCCAAAGGAAAAAAGCTAAAGGGATTCAGAAGTTACCTACGATATGACACTTAAAAAGCAATGGCTGCACATTGACTATATTTATTGTTCACAGGGATACAGAAAGTTTCTATGAGACAAGATGACAAATGTAAAGTTCTCAAAATAGATTTCTCCTGAAGATTCCAAGATATTCGCTATACAAGTCTCTCCAATTGATCCTCGAGTTGAAATGACTGGCTTGTCTGGTCAAATACTTGGTCAATTGATTCAGGACAGGTGTGACTGATACTGTTAAGTGCCAGCATAAATAAAGCTTTAAGAAAATGCATTCGTTTTGTGTGCCTAGCTTTCCCCCGCTAGGAGAGACTGAGCTTCTTGCTAATAAGAGATAAAACCTGTTACAGCCACCTTTGGTATCATTTTTGCTATTCTCATCTTGAAAATAAAGCAGATCAGATATTTTTATATGTATGAATGATTTCCATGACACGTTATGGAATCAGAAACCTTACAGCTAGAAATAATCAAAAGATCATCAGACCCAGGCTCCTACCTTACCTTAAATATGAGTGACAAGGCTCTAAACAGTAGTGAAAAACATGTTTGATAAAAAGGACTGTGAAAATGGAGATGGCTGTTCTGTATATGTATGCTTGAGTGTAAATCTTCACACAATCAGGGTGCCATACTGAGGACTCGGCTTCCTCATACAGCCAAATTTCCATTGACACCACATAACTTGGCCCTTGGCAAATACAGAGAAGGAACACATCCACCTTGCAGTAAAGTGAGCTGTGCAGCCCAAATCCAAATCCAGACACTCCTTAGCAACAACGCACTCCTCTTTGCAATGAAAACATTCCTAAAAGGTAGTATTTAGCCATAAACAGCTTCCATACCAATTCTTTATGTAATCCACTTTGCAAGTAGCTAATTACATGTGATCACCTTTCACTTAATTGAAACTACACTCACATTATTCAATAATTAAATGATTTGTCTAAGGAGAAATATAAAACACAAAACAGTTCATTTGGAAAGGATACAAACAAATCACTAGGCATCCAGGACCCAAGTCAGAGAATCAAGAGGACCTTAGTTTTAATAGGAGAAAGGCCAAAGGTTTGGAAATTATTACTATTATTTTTATTCCCTCCAAAGCTTGATCCCATGTTACAAATTACAGCATTCCCCACTGAGCTGTTGGGCCCAAGAAGCGATTTGCTATGTGATCAAGGATCTATCTGCACAGGACATTACAGACCTCAGATTCCACTACCCGAGAAGCCCCCTCTTGCCAGTATGTGCCCAGCCCCAATAAAGCAAAATAAACATAGAACACACATGCTCCCGGAATGAAAGTTGGCTTTCTTCTCATATCTATGAGCAAAAAATAGAATGGTGTTTTAAAATGGTCAGGCCAATCAATTTATTTTTTCTCTCACTCTTGGAAGCTCCAGGAGGAAAAGAAAAGAAAAAAAAAGAAATACACTAGCCGGATGTAACCTGTTATTTATATTTATTTTCTCACCGCTTTACAAATGTTAACATATGCTGTCATATGACAGCCCATAAGGAAAATAACAATACAAATATTAACCGAATAAGGAATGTTCGATTAAAACTAATACACAATTGACGGCAACTGTTTCTTTACTATGAAGCAAATGATAGGTATTTGTAAAATCTTCCCTAAAGTTGTGTGTCTGCTACACAAATTTTAAAAATTCTGTGCCAATGTAGCGAGATCAGTTAATGTTACAGTAGTAATTATTAGAGTTCTGACAAATAAAATACCCTCCTGATGCAGAAAGCAATTGTGTCAATGAGCAATCTCCATTTCTTAAGAATAAAAGTCATCCATACAATTCTCCAAAACTGTGAAATTCCAGCTTGGAGGTCTATGGTCCTTAGAAAGAAATGTAAAGTAAGATTTAGCAAGGATACAAGCTACCCATTAGTGAAAAATATGAAGATTAAGCAACCTCTAGACTGTCCTTGGTTTATTTTGCTTTTTATTTTGGTAAGGCTAAATGACCTTCCTCAACAGGAAATAAATCTGTATGGAGCTGAAAATCATAGGCAATTAATGCACTGACCAACAAGAGAGTCCTCTCAAATTATGGTTTTAGATGTACCAAATGCAGGTGGAAATGTGTTTGTGAAAAGCAAGGTAAAGCAAAACCCAGGCAGACTTGCACTACTGCTGTAGAACAGAATTGAGTTTAGTTCTGTGCAAGATCTCATGCTGCCTGTCTGTGACATAACAGTGTCAGCTAAATGAAAGGTTTTATTTAGCGCCAATTTTAACAAAACCCAATGTTTAACTTATGACACAACAGGGATTTGGAGGTCTTCCTCATCACCTTAAAAGGAAGTAAACCAGAATCCAGCATGAGATGAAGGTGCCATTTCATCTTGTACGGTTTCCACCCCCACCCCAGGTAATAACTTATTTATTGGTAAAATAAAGACCTATAGCATTAGCTAAAGAGACACAATTACAAGATTACATGGAGTCAGTGTTCACCTGTACACCATGGTTTATCTGACCACAAAGAACCATCCGTTTCAAATCTTTTCATTTCATACAAACTCTTCATTGCTTCACTAAAACTAAAATCTACACACTTGTGTGTGTGTGCACGTGCGCGCACACACACACGACGTGAGGAAGAAAGAGCATTCCGTTTTAACCACAGAGCAGCAATAAAATCAAATATCCTTTCTACACCAAAGGCATCGCCTGGATTAGAAGATACTTGCCGATTCTCAAAGCAAGTCCAGTTACCATAACAAATGTACATTTTACCAGCCTTGGAATTCTAATTGTGTTTAATACAGTTTCGTGTTGCATCAAAGTACAAAATCAATACCATTTGTCCAGCTCACAGGAAAAATGGAATCTATAAACGCCTCTTACTGAGTAATTAAACACCTATTATTGTCATGGGTAGTGAAACAATGAATATGATAAGATAAATTTTTGCAAGAAAATACTGCAGTGATTAATACCTCCCTGCGTATTAAATAAAAATGACTGCCTTTTGTGCAGAACTGCTGGCAGAAGAACGGGGACGTGAGAAGTAGTTGCCAGTGCCACAATAACAGGCTAACCTTGAACTGAACTCTTTTCCTCAAGAAATTAAATGCTGTAGCAGGACTTTAAATCCCCCCACTTAGAGCTCATTTGTGCGCCATGTAACCTGCAGTTCCTGAAAAGAACTCATTATCTTCAAAAGGAGAATCCCTTTATAATTTCTTTATGAATGTATATATTGTTTCTACAAAAAAAGTATTTCAGGGTCCAAAAAGGATAAGAATATTAACAGTGTAAGCAAGGCAGAGACTTGTACCAATCAGATACCATTTCTACTTCCAGGAATTCAAGTGCAGAATGCAATCTGTTTTGGAAAACTGAATATTAGATTGAGAATGAGGTTAGAGGAAATGCATATTTAGAAAAAGAGATTAATCTGTGAGACTGATGCTAACGGTCCTGCTTATTCTGGTGCTGGAGTTCCTGTGTTTTTCTGGGTCTCTCTGTCTGTCTGTCTCTGTGGCATAGGTATGATACCCCTCATTCTACGCACACCCCCCATACATACACACACACACACACACACACACACACACACACACACACACACACACACTCCCCACCCACCGCATGGTTCCTCCATCACCGCTTTGCCTTTTTTTTTTTTTTTTTAACTTAAGAATGATGTACCGGGAACAACTACAAAGTACAAAAGATGAATCTATGGATGTGACACTTGTAAAGGGTAACCCTATTTCACAAGTGAGATGGGACAAAAAAGAAAGAAAAAAAGGCCACTGAAGCAATAACTGCTCACTGAATTACCATTAAATTCTAAGATTTACAATCCAACGTACAGTAAGTGCATATCTAATGGAGTTTGTCCTCTAAAAGAATATAAAGTGAATCTTTGCAGCATAAGATGTGTGTAGATGATGTATGTTTCTTTTAATCCAGTTTTTAAATTAAAGACAAAAAAGAGTTCAAAACACACAAAAAAAGAACACATTGATGCAACACCAGCAAAACCCCGAGGCAAACTTAGAAGCTTACCTAATTTTAAATGCACTTTATAGTAACTGTTCTCATTTTCTATCAAACTGAATTCATTCCTCCAAAGACAAAAGTAAGACATATAATCAAATAAGTAGAGCAAAACAGAAGTCATGATATCTTTCACACAGCATTAGTACATGAACAGTTAACCTTTTTGAATCGTGTGTCAAATTAAAAAAAAAATCCTGAATCCAAATGATTGGTTATAAATTGCTACATTTTTTGCTGAAGGAAAAAAATAAGACAGAGAGTTTGTTAGTAGTATTGAGTCATTTAATAAAGGCAAATAAATTCATATGTTGACAACATGGAGAGAATTCAAATATGATACTAATGTAATCCAATAGCAACAATATTATGACTATGTTCATTTTTATTAACACAAACAACCCCCAGAAAGGAATTTACTATTTTGGAGCAATATCACTTAAAATACTCTAATTAATTCTTTAATAACCATTAAAAGAAAATTCTAATCATCATTCTCTATGCTGCTTTCTAAAGGAAACATTCATGAAATAACTCCCATTTTCCACCTCACGACAAACTCTTAATAAAACCTATCATATCATGGATAATATTTTAGCAAAAGCTTTCTGGAAGAGGAAAATTGATATAAGGTAGCTTAAGTAATGTTATTAGATGATTTATTTTATTTAGATAAATAGGTCTTTTTTAAGCAGTATCTCAGAAGTCGCTGTCCTTGAATTAAGTAATATATAAAACTATTACGCCGATTTTGCAAACCTATGCTTTGCTCTTCTCACCTCTCCCCCACATGATCTGAATTTTATTTTAAAGGATTAACAAGTAACACATATGATCGGCAATGATATCCTTGTTCTTTTAAACCTTAGTGAATCAAGTCTGCTAAAGGTGAAATAGTGGAATTATCAGTACAAGTGGCTGTGTCATCAGAGCCTTCAGAAAGGTGCTGTATAGAAACGCCTAAATAAACAGCAGCATAAAGGATTTTATAGATGAGATATATACGTACAGATCTCTCTCTTTCATACACACACACACACACACACACACACACACACACACACACAGAGCCTGACTCTGGTTATTAAAAATATAAAACAGATTCACTACTGTATATAAACCAAAAGGTATTTGTAATCCCCCTATCACATTAATTTTAACTTTAACGCTAGTTTAAATGATGCACCGTTTTCTGCCCCCTTTTGCCAAGATATGTGAAAGATCATCTTAAAAAATCAGTTGGTTAAAGCCCCTCTCTATGCTACAGTGAGCCGGAGAATTTCCAGCATCTGATGAAGACCAGTGGACCACCTGATACTTTTTCAGCAGGGTGATAAAATTAAAGGATGGCTTTGATTTGCTTGAAGGATTACTTCCCTTACTTAATTGTTTAAAGTGCATGGTATTAACACAAAGAGGGGGGAAAGAAGAAAATTAAGGTGACTGTAGAGCCCAAGCTAATTGCAAGCTGATTAGATTGTGCCATGCAAGAGCTCTCCCTCCGTTACATACCATCACCAGCTCTGGTCTTTTCCACCCTGCTGCTGCAGCAAACAAGCTGATTTGCTAACAAAGTGGTCAGCTCGGGCACTCGCACAGCAGCTCACGGGGTCCACAGACGGCTGGCTGCTCTCCATGCAGAGAATCTCGAGCTCCATTTTCCAATCTGATTACACGGCTCCTTGTTCCAGCAGCCTTAAACCTTCATGGCAGTTTACCAACATTTTCATCACTTTTTTCTTTTACAAAGCAAAAGAACTGATAAGCTCTCAGGTACCCAGGATCTCATAGTCAATGGCTGGCCAGCAGCCAGCATTCCCTCAGCACACAACTGCTTCGGGCCACACTGCATAGAGCAGACAGGATTTACCAAACAGCACAGAACTATTTGAATTTTGCCATGTGTACAAGGAAGCAACATGTTTCTGTCCTTACAGACGTCGACTGTTGTGTCTAATCGCATCTAGGAAATACAGAGACCTAATAAGTGCTCTGCCTGCCCCCGCCCCCATAAAAAAGAGGCACTGCAAAGCAAACCAATGAACATATGCCCATGAATTCACTATTCCCCTAACCGATGTGCTTGGGGACTCTGCCTGGTAAACGCAAAGCACTAATAACTGTTTTTAAAAGTCCCGGTCTGGTTACCTGGACCAATTACCTCATTGACCGTGAAAATGATCCTAGCGAGTTTTCATTAAAATCTAAAATTTTGTGGACTACACAAAACACCTGATTAGCATCTTAAAACTTTGGCAACCCCCTAGAACTTTAAAAAAGACACACCAAAAGATGCAGAAATGAAGCACAAAATCTATCATCTGAAACCACCTCATGAGAATTCATCTTACTCCCTTGAATTCCCAGAAATCACATCATGCAGTTAGCAGGAGTATCTACGTAATACATTCACGTTCAGAAGTTTAAAACAATGACTGCTCTAACATTTCAAGTAGAAAACCTATGTGTAGACTCTTCCTCCTATGTAATATTTTAGTTCATTTTTACCTATAGCCCATAGGCCTAAAATGTAAAATAAACATGGGCCTAAAATGTGAGCTTTACAGTGAGATAATGTAAATGTTCACTTACTGTCTGCTTCCGTTCAACCAAAAAACAATAAACAAAACACAATAACAGAGCCTCCTTCGGCCACGGTCAATAACTTTCTAACAAAGATGAGGAAAAGAAAAATGGCTTTTAATGGCTGCGGCTCTTCCTGGTTTGTTTTTGCATAATATTGATCAATAGTAAAGGGTTTGGAAGGGGAGGGGAGGGGATGGAGAGGAGTCTACAGTTATGGGAAATATGTACAACTCAGCTCGTACAATGCCTCAGTATGCCAGCTCACCAGTGCGCTGACCCTCTCTGTATCTTGGAGTCATTAGCTGGAGTCCCAGCCCTGCCTCCAGGACGAGGGGATTTGAACTCACACACCGAAGTGGGGAGATTCGGGATTCTGAGCCTGCCAGACAGAAGGGTCATTCCTCTTCACTGATGAGGATGCTTGTCCCCTGGGGAGGGGAAAACTGGATGAGTGACTGTCACAAGATTCAGGCAATGGGCGTGCTGCTGACTCAGGAATGGACTCTGACAGCCACCCTGCTTCAGTCCAGCCGCTCTGAGTGGGAGCGATTTTAGGGCAGCAGCATTGACAGGTACATGCAAAAGTTACGGGAGAATGGAAAAGAGAGGAAAGAGGGAAGGAAGGAGCAAATGCAACAGCAACTCCTTTTTGAGACATATGCATACAAGAAATAAACATTTTTCCTTAATGCAAAGTTGCCATTGCCCAACAGACAAAAGATGTGTTTGTGGATGGGCATATTTAGAACACCCACAGCATTTCTGAGTGGATTTTAAAAGAGGACGTGCATTTAAAAAACTGATCGACTAGGCTGACGTGTACATGTGCACATCCACAATACTGTAAAACTGTATAAACTCACAGAAAGTATACACACCCACCCATACATATATTTGCATGTGGGTGGTATTCTGCATAAATGACTGTCAACTTAAAATGCCATTCTCTAATTTATATGCAAATTCTACCTCTGGTAAAATAAAAACATATTTTAAGCAGCTTATAGTGCCAACACATTATTCCCATGAATGATTCCTAGTAAACTATTTATGCCAACTGTGGTGAGTTTTTTTTTTTTATATTTATTGGATGGTGAACGAAACCACTTAAACTACAGTTGTCTGTATGAATCAGTAATTTTCATGTTTCTAATTAAAATGTAAACAGCGTAATGAAGACATCAAGTTTTTAGGCAAATGTCTCTTCCAGTGCCACTTGGGGTATGATAATTACTGGAGCAGATCTGTGGATGCTTCTGAATCCCCTACAAGTCCAGATTAAAAGCATTACTGCTAAACCTGGCTTTTCACACGAGGGAATTGTGTATTCTAACCCATTCCCAGTTTGCTCACAGATGCACAATGGCCACCTTTAAAACCTGGTCATTAAAAAAAATCAAAATGGAAAATAACAAATGAAGTAATTTATATTTAAAATGTTGATTATAAAACATTAAATGGCAATCAAAATGCTGGAACCAGATCTACTCTGATCTGATTCCCTGCCATTAGCTTCTTGCAAAAAAAGAAAAGAAAAAGAAAGAAAGAACAGAAAAACAGAAACCAAACAGTGTCTACCCTAAATTTCTAGAGCCCTGGTCTGGGTTGAGGGGTGAAGCAATAAACTGATTCCAGATTCAAAGATAACATTAACTTCCAAGATTTATTTTGTTTAGATAAACAGTTTAAATGAAACAAGTTCACAAAACACAAAATAGCAAAATTTTAAAATAATATATAATCCATGGAGTAAAAATGTGTCATTTTCCCTTCTTATATTAAAGAATGTAAAAGTGCCTTTGATATGAAGCTGTAATCCATTTTCATTTTTATTTCAGCATCTATTTCTCTCAAATTCGTCAAAATTTATCCTAAAGCAAATGACCTCTTACACATGCTGAATACATACATCACCTCTTCTGCCTACAACTGTTAATTGAACTTCTCTCTGAAGCCTATTTTTCCAAGTTAACCAGTGTGCTTGCTTTACATATTTACTACCTAGCACCTGAACAGTTCCTTTCTAAAATATATATATATATATATATATATATATATATATATATATATATATATATATAAAATTCTGTACCACCCCTCCCTCCATACACCCCTTAGAACTATTGCAGCCACACTTGCGGTTGAGTAGTTATAGCTGAAATCTGCAGTGATATGAAAAGTCTAAAATGTAGGATAAAAGGAGGATTCCTTCCCCCACATCCCACCCCCCGTCCTCTGGACTCAAAGTCCACAGACTGACTGATATGGCCACTTTTCATATTATTTTTACATAAATGCTAGACAAGCATGTTGCTAAGGTTGGCTGTGGAATTGAAAATGGATAAGAAATGTGAGTATGTATGGGGGAGTTACGTGAGGCAGAGAAAGAGGGCAATTTTTGCACTGTTATGTTTTATCACTAAAGTAATGCAGACAAACAAATGTATATCCACCATCCTGGGGTCAGAGGGAATGTTTAATCTAAAAGCGTTTTGTACCACTTTTCCATCTGAAAATATATCAGCCTTTTTTTTTCTGATTTGGGCATAGAGACATAGTATTTTGGGGTGGGGAGAGGGTGGGACATGGAGAAAGAGAGGATCTGAACACGGCAGATTTTGGTGACGTTTAAAATTTTTTTAACACTCTGGGGGTTTTCTGAGGAAGAGAAAGCTGATTAAACAAGGCCAAGTGTTCTGTCAGCTTAAGGGTGATATCATAGTTGTGTTCAATATCAGAAGTGTTGCGAGTACAGGCATCATTTCTATTCGCTTTGTGCCAGAAAGGTAAACACCGGATTGCACTGTGGATTAAAACAATAAGAAATCCCTTTCCTCTCAGGCTTTCAAGGCTGTGTTAATCGGGTGTAATTTTTAATGAACACTAGCTGCTTGGTACTCATTCAAGACATTTCATTAGAAGGTTATTCATTTAAAAATCAACGTTTCAACCATATCAAGCTGTAACCTTTCTTGAAATGTAAATGAATGGTTTAAATGAGAAGATTAATAAAGAAGGGATGTTCCAATTCCAAGCATGGCATGCTATGTATTTTTAAATTTGTCTATGCCAGATGCTGTCAGTCAGAACAAAAAACTGTCCAAGCAGACAATCTGTGCGTCTGAATGTTGATCATGGTGGAAAGTACAGGGGGAGCGGGGGGAGTGTGTCAAGGATTCATGGTCCTTCATCTTTGCAGTAGAGCAAACACGTCTCTCAGTATAGCGACAGACAGCTGCTTCCACTTTCTAATGTGCCCTAACTTAGATCACTGAAAGAATTGTCAGCGCTCAGAGAAACACACAAAGATAACACAGCCAGCTGCCATGGAGGGGAAAACAGCACAGCTCAGAAGAAATGGGATTTGTTCCATTTGCATGATGCGGCCTCCCCTGGGCCCCTTTCTTTCAAATCCAAAGCACAAAAGACAACACTTAACATATTTGCTTAAAGATGACAACCTCATGTTGATTTCATTTGGATGTAACAGTGTCAGGATTACAGATATAAGAATATATTATATCTGTAACAGAGACTGACAAATGTACCCATCAGTGGAACTGTCTGATTCATCTGCTTATACAGCCATTTTACCATCCCAAGGGTGCCATCTAAGTAGTAACTTTAGAAGACTGAAGGTCTAATTTTATTACACCACATTTCAACCTACTAAACAATATTATTTCTAAAATAGATCATTTTTATTGGAAGTCTCCCTGATGAAAAATCCAGTAGACACCAGAGAATTTATGAACTGTATGGGTCCTTTGAACTCAATATACTGCCCATTTTAGACAACTTTTCTTGCTGTATGGCAAAATCCTAGTATCGAATAAGTGAAAGTTAGAGAGAACATGTATGTTTTGAATGTCTAAGTACATTGATATACTAAACAGATTTTACAGATATAGAGAGGGGGAGAGAAAGAAACTGATTGATTATATGGACAACTATAAAATCAGGTCTTATACCTGGTCCATTTGAATAAATTCTTTGTAACCACTTACTTCTGTCTATTCCATTATATGTCCTCCCTCAGTATAGCATGCACACTTCAGTAGCAACTATATGAATAATCATTGCCTGTCAATATCTTTTGGACATATACTCAATCTAATTTCCAGTATTCTTTAGGCAGGGGATAAGACCAGAGAATGATTTAAAGCTAAATTGGCTAGTCTCTATTCATTATAATATGTACGGCTTAGGAAAAAACAGGATTCTGATCTGAAGCCTACATACTTTTACAAATCTTTATTCTGTATGACTTTATGGATTCTGACTTCCTTTTTTAAGCAAATAAAAAGATAGAGGAAGATGTGACTGAACTGATTTATTTGCATCTACATTACTCCGAGTTACCTGATTGGAAATCTGGGGGTGAGAATGGAGACACAAGGAACAGGTAGAGAGGAAACCACCATTCTCTTCACACATGCAGTACACACACAGACACACATACACACATATACACATATAAACACCCGGGCCACATTCAGCCCCAGAGCCCACCCAACTGACTTCCCATAATAAATGCTGGCTCCCTATGCTCTTGCTTTGTCCAAAGGAACGCTCTACCGCATGTTGCTATTTACTGGCAACAGTATAATTCACTCATTTGGTCTTGTTTTATAAAATAGAGTTAACTGCTATATGTGAAATTTCTGCACAGCAGATGGTTACCAATCATTATTTTCCATTTGTTTAGTTTCTAGTAAGAACAAGGGAAACTGTGGAGCAGTGATGCAAAGAAAACTAGCAGCCTGCATGATAACCCAACCAGTGCCAGAAGACACATTAAAAAAAAATGACTTTTATCACATAGTAGATCAAGGCTAAATATAATTTTGAGGGATGGGGAGACGTTATTTCCCCCACCCTCATCCATAAAGGAAAATGCCATTTAATAATTTATTTCTTAGTATAAAATCCTCTAAGAATTAGCCTCTCTATTTTTTTTAAGTGATCAAAGTTTCTAGAAGCAACTTATTATAACCATTGTTTGTCATCACCCACGCTGAGATCACTTTCCTTACCTCTAAGTGGCCCAGTTGTCCAACAGAAACATGGGAAATAGGAGCCATTTGTGGACAAGTGCACATGCACAGAAAATTAAGCTGTAAATATCTGGGCTGGGTTATTACTAGAATCTGGAAACATCTGGGGCTACAGAACAAGCCAAGCCCCATTTCCACAATGTCCAGGTAATTGCTTAAATGATTTATACCTTACTGTTTCTATTAAAAATGTCTTTAAAGAGAAACATTTGTAGCCTCGGTTCTGCAATAAAAACTGGTATCTGATTTCACTCGTACAAAATCTTGTGAAAGACGTTGCATTTCTTCAAGGACATGTGCATGACACGAAACTGAACCCTGGACAAAGGTGGGAGTGCTAAAAGAAGGCGTGGTCAGTCAAAGAAAATAATCATATCAGGCAAGCAAATTTTAAGTGACTTAATTTGTGATTAGTTTTTATTCTAATCCAAAGAATGCATTTTTAAAAATCCTCTTCATGCACATCTGACACATATATCCAAGCCATTTTAGGGTGAACTATACCTCAATATCCATTTTCAATTTCAATTTTAACTAATTCCTCATAAATCTTGTTTACTGAGTCTTCAACTGAATATCATGCCAAATCTATCACCTAAGGGACAAATAAGTACCACCTCCCAGATAGACCTGGGCCACTTAGTTAAGAATTTGGAGAGATTTAAATTGGCTCACTTAGATGGTGTCTGTATGGAGCGGCTAACTGGCCCATTCAGAATGAAAGAGCCATCGACGCTGTCAGCTGCGTCATAGGTTTCTCTTCTGAATGCATACACACACACACACACACACACACACACACACACACAGAGCTGTATTCAGTTGAAATAATTTTGTTTTATTTTAGATTTTAAGCCAAGAGGACGATTATAGCTTCATATTCTTCAAGAATTGCCATGTCTAGACCTAACAAAAAATTCAGTGACTGACAGCTGTCAGCTATGCTTATGAAGGCAAGAGAAAAAAAAGAACAGCAACAAAATAAACTATTGACCACTGGCTTTTAACCATGGCTCACCTTCAGTGACCACCTACTTACATGACTACCCTCTCTGGGGAATCACCCTACTTTTTTCTACGAGAGAACTAAAGGAAGAATAGCTGATATTTTAGGTGTGAGGAATCTGCGTGGATATTTTTATTTATTTACTTTCAAACCCCCCAACTTCCTGATTATAATCAGGTAGAATTTTAAACCTATGTCTTTTAAATCCTCCCTTGATTTAGTCTGGTTGTTGGCAAGCCATCATTATTATGGCTTTACAATTCATAGTCGTTACTCTCAATCTCATGGATTTCAACTTATAGTTAAGCAATTTTAACTTGCTTGAAGAGTACTGGTTTCCAGAAAACCAGAAAAGCTAATTTAACAAAGGAACTAAATAGATTGTTGCAGTCAAACTGCAAAAATGCTCTTGCTACTTTTAACCTATTGCTTCACAATCTTTATTATTCTACCTCTAATGTACTATAGTTCTTTAGTACTGAAGCTCTTTGCTGAAGATGCAGTGTTTTCATGCAACTGACCAAACAACATTTGTCCACTGTGGCTCACTTAACAGTGTATCTTTGTAATAATTCAGGTTCAATGATCAGCATTGCAGATATTTTCTTCTACATGGAGTATATGAGATCAACCTAGATTTCAATATGAAGTAGTAAGATAGCATCTAGAACTTTTCAGATTTGAAGAGACCAAATTGGAAGAAAACCAGTGAGCTTTCAGTAAAGGTTATAGGTTTCCTTAGTAAAATTGTGTTTTTAGAAGAATGAGAATAGAGTCTTTGTTTTTTCTGTGTTCTTTCATGAAGCAATGTGAACAAGTGCTTTTCTCTAGTACATCTATCTTTAGGTTCAAATACACAAATATAAAACAGAAACTTTGTAAAATATTGTTGACTAACACATTACAATTTCAACATTTGCTCAAACTAAATTTCCCTTAGAAAATTTTGTAATGCTATATGCTGTAACATTAGTGACAGGTTTAAGAAAGAAACTGACCCTTCCACTAACACACAAACTGAGCGGGTGACGCATTTGAACCACTAGAAGATAGGGTCACTGGGTGTAACCCCAGCTAAATTGTTTACTGCCCAGTACTTAATACAAAATAAATGAATAGTGTCAGACATTAAATACGAAACAAAAGTATGTCAATTAAAGTGTTAACCAAAGACATTCACAAACTACAGAGTCAATGAAAGTTATCATATCAACTATAGATCAGCTAGTTTGCATCTTACTTCTTATCACCCTAAGTACCATCATGTTCCCAAGGAAATGTTTTGAGTACCACCAGGCACATATTTGCACACTGCCTATTTATCAGAGAAAGGACAAAATACAAAGAAATGCCTTTGGATATGCTGATTTCCCATGTTCAACCGAAGGCTGAATAACCAAGTGTCAATCAACCCTATGTTGTCAAGAAGTTGATTTGGAAGTCTCCACATCTAATGTTTTATGATTCTATACCCTTGAATTTTTGTAACTGCAAAAACAAAAGGAAAAAAATATTTAAATATGTAAAGCATAGTGATTTGAAGCCATGTGTTACTGCCTGTAATCGAAATAGGTTACAGAGTTTTGTTAAAGATACATTATAATGTTCTGTTCTGTTTTTATAAAATAGTTTAAATGCTCTCCTACCCAGAGATATAGGAGAAAATAGAATAAATAACTGTAAGCCCTTTCTTAGGTATATAATTATAAAACTTTTCTTTCAGAAATGTAAGAAGATTGTAAAGTCTTTCTTTAGTAATTAAAGAATACAGACATTTCATTTTTTTTTTTGCGGTACGCGGGCCTCTCAGTGTTGCGGCATTGCAGAGCACAGGCTCCGGACGCGCTGGCTCAGCGGCCATGGCTCACGGTCCCAGCCGCTCCGCGGCATGTGGGATCTTCCCGGACCGGGGCACGAACCCACATCCCCCGCATCGGCAGGCGGACTCTCAACCACTGCGCCACCTGGGAAGCCCAGAAATTTCATTTTTTAACGAAATACACAATGTTAATATATCTGTTCTTTAAGTACTTTTAAAAGCATCTTCTAGTTTTTTAAAGTAAGATTAATAAAAGATGAACCAAGTGACAGTCTCCTACATTTCTATTGACTCATTTCACCAAACATTTATTGAACACCTACTATATAGGTCCTGCTCTGTATACACACGTTGAGGAGATTAAAAATAAAAAATGAATCACATGTAGTCTGCTCTCAGGAGTTTACAATTTCATAAATGAGAAACAAAAATGCCCAGCAATCTATAGAGGAAGAAAAATGATGGCAAATGATTGAAAGGAGATTTTTTAAGTGATTAAGGAATATCAAGCAGACGTTGAAATGGATCCTCATTAGGGTAGCTCAGGAAGTTTTCATAGATGATGCAACATTTGAGCTAGATGTCAAAGTCCTGGTAGGTTTTCGACAGGTGGAGGAGAAGAGCATTCCAGGCGGTAAAAAGAAGATGAACAAAGATTAGTTAGGGATAAAATTAAAAAAAGATGGAGTTGCTTCCAGTATGATAAACATCCAACTTTCATACTGATCTATAATTTTGACATATTTTAAAAGAGATCTGAAGTCCCTAAATCCATTACTACTTAAGTTAATCTGCTTGTCAGTCTATTTATATCTCTTACAGGGAGAAAGCACTGGCTAACTAATACTCGTCAACTCTCAAGGTATTAGAATTGCTGACACATTTGCTTGTAACCAATTAGTAAGCATATTTAATGAATGGTTACCATCCCTCCTGAAGGGCTTAACAAAGTGATAAATGGTCCTTGAGCTCCCTTCATTATTTCCAAGACAATTTCTGGAGTTTCTTAAAAAGAAACAAAAAATCACTCAGCCATTGGCCACCAGCAAGGTTCCAAGTGACTCAAGCTCACCAGTCGATGACCAAGCAATCATGAATTATATAGAACTGGAAAAAATTCTTAAGAGTCATTGGATGAACCCTCCTTTGAGGTTCAAAGAGGCTGAAGGACTTACCCAAGGTCACAAATATGATAGACTGTTGGCGTCTGCTGCTGTCACCATTGTCACTTTCCTGAGGTACTCTTACCAGCATGGTGGCAATGTCCCTAAAATTCTTCATAGATTGTTGTTGAACTTCAGCCAGATAGTGAACTATCTCTAGTACATATCATGAGTGTATTCAATTCTAAATAGATGTCTCTATTTTTGTGACTTCAAACCAGGAAGAATGAAGTTCTTAAAATTAAAACTTAAAGCAAAAAATTTAAGAGCTCATGAAATGTATAAATTTTTGGTTCAGTGAAGTGATTCTCAATCCTAACTTTACATTAGAATCACTGGGGTAGAAAAAGAAAAAGGAATTGGTTATCCCCCAAAACTTCCATCTAACTGGTCTGAGGTGGGGCTTTGACAAATTTTGTTTGGTTTGGTTTGGTTTTGGTCATTAACATACAGCTAGCATTTACAGGGTAGATACAGAATTTATCATCAAACTATGCTCAAATCAAATTAAATCATATATCTATCTACTTTAATGACTTGACTTCTATGACAATAAACTCACTGTTTCCCAAAAAGAAGTCTTAATAAAGATATATCCTAATCCTCAGTAGATGTTCTTCCATAACTTCATGTGAGACATAACCAAATTGAGTATGTGAAGGAGAAGAGTCTAAGAGTAATATGAATCATCTTTAAAGGCATGTGTATTTTTTACACTTTTTTAAAATTATAAGGAAGAAAAGCGGGTATAGTTCTTTTAATTTGGGTTATCACAAATCCCATACATCCAAGATTTGGTATAGAACTTGCCATTTTAAAAAAGAAGAACATAATTTGTTTAGATAGTGCTGTGTGCTAATCAATGTGTACTAGTCACTAATTCCTAACAAATGAGGTTTTCTCACATAATTATATTAGGATTTGATTTTTTAAATTGCCAACCTCATTTTTAGCAACAGCTACACGAAAACAGCCCTCACCCTTAGTTTCCTTAACAACATCCCTAATTTTTTTTGCCTTTAGCTTTTTCCTCATTCCTACAAGTGGTCTTTCACCCTCTGTCCATGCCGAAAAATGCTGCTACACTTTCCTCCTAGTACACAGCCCAATAACCTCTAAATTAATTCAAGCTACCTCCTCATGATCTAAATATCATATTCCAGTGGCTCAAGTGAAATTTGATTTTTCCATCTGATCAAGTAATAAACAACCCTACAGATAAATACTAGAAAGAAAAAAAAAAAAAGAAAGAGAAAAAAATCTCAGTCCCTCAAAACAGTACACAGGTATGGGTAAGAATGAATTCCAAGAGCAGGAAGATGGATGAGACAGCAAGGTTTCTGGTGAGTTTGCAAACAGCAAAACAGATAGAAAACCATTCCCCCACTGGCCCCAAGCACAAGGACACCTGCAAAGTTGGCTAGTAGAATTTATAGATAAATATTTTAAAAATATGTATTTAGGTACACATGTGCATTACAATTATACACCAGCAACACCTCCTAAATTGTAGCTTAGTAGTAGTGGCATTTTGATATAGTAGCGTAGATTTCAAGGAAACGGAATTATATTGGGGTAAAATTGGGGCTTTTTGCTCATCATTATAAACAAACCTATACCACAGGTTGTACTATTCTGAGTATTTTTAAAAATAAACAATACAAAATAGTTTCCTGTAAGGTCTTTTTAACTTGATGCTACAACAAAATAAAACAAGACACAAATCAAAAAACAAACAAAACAAGTATTAGTGCATTGTATGCACTCATTGAGGACTTATTAAAAGTACATAGCATAATAAAGAACTTCCAATATTAGATTTTTTCCTAATACTTTTACAGCCTAAACATTATTGATAGAGATTTCACCCACAGTAAAAAAAAAAAAAAAAGAAAGAAAAGAAAACAAACAAAAAAATCCCAAAAGGGATTTTGCATACGTACAGACTTTTTCTCTCTCTAGAAAGATACTACTACTCTAAACACCTATTTCTGAATAAGATTATTTAGTCCTACTATCTTACCATCCATAAGTAAATTAGTTGATTAGTTGATTGGTACTCTTAGAATTACATAAAACATATTTTTCCAATTAGGGAACACTTATATTCTTAGTACATTTAAAATCTTCCCATAGAAGGAACAAGTGCTGTTCAATTCTTAGTACATTTAAAATCTTCCCATAGAAAGGACAAGCGCTGTAGGCGTATAAAGGTCCTTCTCGTTTGTCAGACAAGGACTCAGGCCAGGCAGGGTCCCAGTGTCTACATTTCGGTCATATCAGTATTCCCCTCAAAAATGTTGCTTAATTTTCTGAATAATGCAAGCGAAGATCTCTCTTTAAAGAACTCGATACCAACACGATTGGAGTGGAACACCATGGTAAGAGGGGGTGGCGATTAGACCCATATTTTTTGTAAGTGGGGTCGAAAATTGACTCCAGATTTGTGACTCATGAACGGAAAGCCAGTTTTAATACAGATGTGCTTTAAAAAGTAAAAATGGCTATTATTCTTAACAAGTTACATATTGAGTATTATTCTTTAAAAATGACTCATAAAATATCTTTTTAAGTACTTAAAGTCATGATTATGTTCTACTCTTTTACTTCTGCTTGAATGTAATTTTTCATTTTCCAGGAAAGGACACATTTTCTAACTAACCCCGTTAACCTAATTACTCATAAAGAAATACCAAAAGCGTCCCTGACATCAATACCTTCACAGAGAAATGTATCTGTGCACGTGCACAAGAGCATCTTCCATTTAGATAATCAAAACTGTAATTTTTACTTAAAAGACTCTTTTAGATCCATGTAATTCCTGGCAGTAAAATTTATCACAAGCACTTAAAGTGTGCAAACAGTAAGACCGTCCTATTCATATCCTTATTTCTTCACATATTTAAATCCAAAAGTATTAACTGTTAAGCTTAAAAGACTAATAGGACTCTGTTTATTTTATGGTATTTGTTTGATCTTAAATGGGTATTGTAATGAAAATGCCTTCAATCTTAAAGGAACCTTTTATCCTACTCAGAATAATTATCTTGTAAGATTAAAATCAGTGAATCATACCTAATTAAGATTTATAATTTAGCATCATTCAGATATATGATCTAAGAGAAAGAGTTTATAATCTTAACTTCAATTTGAAATGGAAAGGGAGAAGTGAATACAAGGGAAATAAACAGCTCTTTGGGGCACAAGGATGCACTAATATTGCCACGTATTTACCCAGATTCCTAGTTTAATCTTTTTTAAAGCTAAACAACTAATATGAAAACACAACATACTAAAGGATAGGAGTAAGGTGGGAAAAGATGGTTCCCAAATTAAATTATACTACTAGAATTTGTAGATAGGTTATACAACATAGAATATTTAAACATATGCATTTTGGCTAACTACCTCTTAAAAAAATTCAAATTCACAATGTCTTTAATGCAAAAGATTTCTAAACTGTGAGGTGAATTTATAATTAAATGGGACACTGTTGTAATAGTTATTTCCAATCCTTTCATTAAAGTACATGTCAACCGAGAGAGCAATGCCTTCTTATTACACAGGGCAAAGATTTTTCTTCTTAGAAGGTCTCATATATAGGATTTCTCTCCACCAAGACTAACGAGGCATTCAAAATAAGTTAGGTTTTTCTCTTTCTTCAGAAATATCTTTAAAGCTCCCTCCCCTCCATCAGTCTTGGATTACATAAAAGAATAGTTACTTTTCTGAGCTCTTTGATATTGTTCTTCCTGGCAGAGTCATCTGATGTGGGAAATATCTTTTGAAAATAAATGGTGCAACTTCAAGTACACTCAGATCCATTACTTGCTGGACATTCCATCGTATCTGAAAAAGCCGCTTGACTTCAAAATTTAGTTTTAGGGTTCTCAATTTGAAGCTTGATCTCATTGAGAAGTATCTTGGGAAGCAACAATGTAAACGTTTTATCCACCCATCAAGTAGACTGTTCAAACCAAGGCGGAAAGGAGTCACAGATGGTGACTACATATTTCAGGGGGAAGGGGATTGTTCTGGTTTAAGTTCACCGTTTGAATATAACATCCTGCAAAGTTAATGTTACTGCAAGAGTTACTTTTCATCTTTAACACAGCTGTCACCACATGTTTATACAGCTACAATGCCACTTCCTAATGTCAAAATACCAATATTGCTGCTACTATAACAAGGTAATTATTTTTGTGTTTGCCCATCTTCCCTGACTCAATGAGTTGTGCTTTTATTTCTCAATGGTCAGAATTTTCTATATTTTTAGATAACTTAAGATTCTACATTAAAAATACTTATTTCACTTGTGCTTGAAACTTAGGTGGCATAGCGGTACAAATCAACAGAGAAACTCTCAGGCTCTTGTTTCAAATCTTACTAAAATCCTCCCACCCTAATCGTTCTGTGCCTGGGGAATACATATTTAAGTATGTAGCTGCCTGCAAACAATTACAAAACAGAGTTGCTTTTAAGAATATCTGCACAAAAATTCAGGTGATATATGGGAGCACATCAGGCAAAAGGCAACGTAAGATAAAGGCAAAGATTTCAGTCACCAGTTCACGTATAGAAAGAGCAGAAGATACCTAATGGTCCAATTTTCCCACCGAGGCTCTTACTCAACAACCACTAGCATCTCTTTAGGCAGAGGCACGTGGAATCACTGTGGACTAGTCAAGTCTCCACGTAGGAAACCCAGTGACTTCCACAAGGTTTGTGGGTAATGAAGGCAGGGCCTGCTTCATTGCCCTGCGACCTGGACAGGCCCATAGGTCTCCCACAGGGAAGGGCCCTGCACTTGGTTTAATCTTCTGCTCTTGCTGTCTTGAACTCTTAATAATTTTTGAACAAGGTGCCCCACATTTTAATTTTGCACCAAGCCCAGAAATTATGTAGCCAGCCCTAGGTGAAGGTGACAATGTGTGCTGACGGTAAGCATCATAAATCAGAAGAATTGTAAAAAGTTTACAGCAACATCTAGAAACCCATGGCTGTACATTATACTATTTTAAAATTATTATTTTGAATGTTACTGTTTCCATGAATAATATTTCCTAAAACCAAAGCATGAAAGTAGAGGTCACTCATTCTCAGATGAGTTTACTGTCATAAGTATATGGCATTTAATCAATTGTCAGTTGCTTAAAAAGCATCCAATTGACATAAGGCAAACATTAGATGGGGGGGAGGTGTGTGTTTGTTTTTGTTCTTTTTTGATGAGTAAAGTAAAATTCAGTTTCTGTTCTCTTGCCTGAAATATATCCACAAGTGGAATGGAATAAATGTATAAATTACCAGCCGAAATAAAAGCTCATAAGGAACTGGGTAAAGGTATTCTCAATGTTAAGATATTGGGGAAAAGAAAACATAAATTTTATAAGTATTTTACATTATGTTTTCTACAGTAAGAAAATGCTTTTTGTAAGTTATATATCACTTACTCATATGAAAATAAGAACAAAATCCTAACAAGAAGCAAACTTTCCAATCTTACTTAAAAAATACTTTCTAAAAAAGATTTCCCAACTTAAAAGTATAAATACTGAAGCCAGGTTGCAGGGTAAAAAAAGTTTAACCTTGGGCCTTCATATGATAAATCGTGCATTTCTACTTTCAAGATGTATCAGTTTCAAAAATGATTGCAAGGAGTAATGCTGTCAATGCTTTGTGAAAGTCATAGTAGCTCAAATATAAGCAAACGTATCCATTTATACATATACTCAACGTAAATACTTCTGCATTGAAATTCTCCTTTGAATTCACTGCTTCTAATATACTCTGAAAGCACAGCCCACCATGTGCAATGTTAAGTACAGTGTCAATATTCAAGTATCAAGACAACAAGCAGATTTGTTACATAACGTATGTAAATATTATTAACAGAAACTGCCATACGATATCTCATGTCTGGACGGTTTCTGATCACCTATCTCTTCTGCCTCCTCAGTCTCCTAACTAAGACTGTCGTCAACAGGTACGGCGCACTCCTGTGCTGTGCTGAGGCAGAGCTCCTGAGCTGGCAGCTGTGCGGCTGCCCTGAGGAAACTTTGCATACCCACCTGCTTTTGATTTGCTTTCAACTTATCAGTACAATTTATTTTTATCATATTCTTGCCTACCTTTTATTTCCACTATCTGCATTTCTTGCAGTAAGCATCCCTCAAGTACAACGGCCATTTAAATGATAACATCAAAAATATCAAAAGGATCAGTAATCAGCAATCATGTTTCAAAGCAGCTAGGCTTGAAATTTCTACCATAAGTTAAATGAAAAAGCTGATAAAAGTTCAAGTTTAGGGAAAAAGAAGGAAGAAAATTACAAAATCCAACCATGAAAAGCACTTGCTAAAGAGGGATTTATTTGCAGTCTTTAAAAAAAAAGTCTTTCATTTTAATAGATTTTTAAAAACAATTAGCTATAATCTGTTACGTGTGTGAGACAGAAAGAGTTAATTGAAAGGTGGAATAATTTTTGGACTTGAAGTCTTCCAAGTAGTACCCCAAAAGAATTTCTAAGTTCAGTTGATTTTAAAACATTAACTCTTGTATATCGCCAAAGAGACACTTATATTGCATTTTTTTAATTGAAAGAAAAAAAATGCATTGTTTTCTGTGCCATTTGTTTATTCTAGTTTATCAGTGACCAAAGCTTAAAAAGCAGATATGCTGATTAATCACATCTTATCGATCAGTAGCATACGTCAGTATTTCACACAAATGTCTGCAGAACAATTTCTCCCAATCAAAAATTTATGAATCGATTTAAATTCCTGGTAATTAAAATTATTACCTCTACAAAAATAAATGTACTTTACAAAAGAGGTACATGAAATTTGTACTCAAGAATATCAAAAGCAAAACAGCAAACATTTTTATCAAACCAAGGTTCTAAGAACAAACTAGAAAGTACAAAACATAAAAGCCTGCAATTGTTTCAAATACACCTAGCAATTCTGCTGATTTTGGACCATTAAAACTGATTACTTAATTAGGCAATCATTCAAGGCATCCAAACACTCACAGCCAAAAACAGGGAATTATTAGCATAGCCGTCTTCACCTTGAGATGAAAATTCTGAAAAATGTTGCAGACACAAACTTTCAGGATCTGTCCCCATGCGTAAACTAAGCAAAATACTAAATTCTAAAAGGTGACATGCCAAAGCTCAGGAAAAAAAGAATTTACCTATAATGATACTGCTCATCTGCTTTTTTTTCAGGTGGCTAATATTTTAAACTACCTTAGAAACGTCAAGTTATAATACAGACGATCTCTAGATTCTTGGAAGTACTACTCCCTTTCTCCCCTCTGGTCATACTCTTGTACTAGCTAAAAGTAATTAACAAAAATTTTGCTCTCTTGTATGCCTATCAGAAGTACCAGCCTCCAAAGTTCCTGCCTGACATGAATAAAAACAACAGAAAGATTTTCTATTTATGGTAAAAAAAAAAAAAAAGTACTGGAAACTCAACCGCAGGAGTCTTTAATATAACTGAGGAAAAAACTCTATGTTTTCACTCAGAGACATTTTTAAGAATTTCACTGATTTGGTACAGTCAGGAAAAAGAAAAATATTCCATTTTCAAAAAAGACGGTTCCTGAAATAATTCTAAAGTGACCCTATAAACTGTCTTTTTAGGAGAAGAAAAAAGAAAGTCAACTCACACATACAGCTTCCAAACAGAAGTCTTACCCTCTTCCAGGAAAACAAGGAGACTTTATTACCCTGCTATGATTCTTTCATTTCAGACATGATTAATTAGCAAGTATTATACTTCCCAAAACTCCCACCACACTCTTTGTGATCCATCAGCCTAGTTGTTGATAGACCCATGTGAAATAGCAAGTAGCCACCAGCAGTAAAAGACAAGTATCCAAAAACTCTATTTCAAAGAAGGCACACCTCTCTCCTAGCTTTGCCTCCCAAAATGAAACAAGCTGCTTTTAACTGCTTTCACGAAAAAAAAAAATTTTTTTTAAGTTGGTCATTTTCTTAATAATACCGTTTAAAATTTGAATAATGCATGCAACATATTCAGTATTTAAGAATACATGGCATATTTAATCTGCTACCTACCTATATTTTTAAGCTGAAATTCTGAAAGACTTGAGTTCCTATAGTTTATATTGATGATGATCCACATACACAGTTAATAAACAATAAAGATGATGTGAGCAAGCATGTTTTGGGAAATGGTTTTCATAGGAAAAAATGTTTCTTCCCCCACTAAAAGCTATTATGTCACACATGTAATGAAGAAGTGAAACAGAAATACAGAACTAAAAGGCAACACGAAGAGAAGAGAGCCACTCTGCAATCTGAGTGAATGAAAACTCTGGTTCTCTGTATATTGTTCTAAGACACTGTTTCAAAATAATTTTCCCTTTAAAACAATCATTTTCAAAATGTCCATGTGAACCAAGAATGTGGCCATAACTGAATGTACTATAAATATGTATTTGAACAACTGTCAATTTATAAAGGTTGGGGTTTCCTCTTAAGCCTTTCAACTGTTATGTCCAAAAAACTTCACACATAGTACAATACTAATAAATAGATCTTGTTGGTCCCAGGAAACATTTTTTTAAATCTATTCTGGTCAAAATATCCTTGCTTTTTTTTTCCCGTTGTATTAAATTTAGGATCAAAAACATCAAAGCAGCTTCCACCTCGGACCTAACTTTTAGAGGATCAATGTGACAAGGCAGTCCCTGATAGATGTTTCTCTTGATAAACGACTTGTTCAAAAGAGACATTGTAGCTTTCATTTCCTGACCACAACACACTTTTAATTTGCAACAGCAGAGCTGCCAGAGTGTGAACCCTTGTCCACTTTCCAGCCTTTTAGGTTTGTAGCTGTGGTTCCTATAGGCCACACATTTGAGACAAACAAAATCTAAAAATAATCAGAGTAACAGAATTACAAAACAGGAGCCACTTATGCCACTCTATACATATGCACAAGTGTCTACTTTATAGATTATATATAAACTTTGCCTCTGCAGAATTCTAGTGTATAAAAACAAGCTTTCTGAATGAATATCACTTGCACAACTGGGCATTTAAACACAGAGGGAAATAAATTATGTGACTATTATTTAATAGTAAGCAGAGACTGGGGGAGTAATTTATACACTTAAATCTGCTGTTAAATGTCATGAATTATATGATTTCCTACCCCAACGTGTTTTTTACATATTACTGCAATAATTACTATTACTACTACCCAGAAATCACATTTAAGTATCAATACGGTGAACAGTCAAACCATCCAATTTCTGTTCTCAGCACATTGTCCGAGCTCCGATTTAAAATTTATAAATGTAATATCCTCCTCATCACAGGCAGCAGCCCAATCTGCTCTGAATATATATTACAGCTTTAACATCACAGAGGGAAATCGCCCATCTGGCAATCCCATTCGCTCCAACAGCTCCGGGGGAAAAAAGCTGTGCTCTCTCCTCCTTAAAACATTTCTCAGGGCAAATTATGTGCATCTAAAATAAACAGTCTTCTTATTGATCGCTTCAAAGTCAACAAGTTCCAAATGCAAAATTCAATCAAATCCTTCCTATCATGTAAGAGCGGTGTGTGTTTAGCTCAACAGTCACCAGAGTCCAACCAGAAGTGTCTTTCGCGCATCGGCTCTTATAGTCCCTTTCCTTGTATTCACATTTGTGTTATGAGAGACCAGTAACCACGGCCACATTACAGACCCCTGGCAGCTATCTCTACTGCTATTTCTTTCTTTCATATTCTTCCTTTCCTCCTTTCTCTCTTTTCAGGGTGAATGCATGGTGGTGGGGTTATATGTAACAAAAACAAAAAAATGTTTAAAGTGGACATATCCTTTGGTTATGCAAAATACTTTTTAACATCTTTTTGTTGTTGCTCCCTCCTAGTCTTAATTGAATATCACAAAGTGTACACACGGTCACAAGAGCTATTGAAAACCCCCTCTCACTCCATTTATCTGACCTCTTTTTTTTTTTTTGGTAAAGAAAGAGGAAAGAGAGATTTCAAACAAAGTCAATTTCAGTGCCTGCTTATTTAATTCTGTCACAGGTTAAAAGTAAAAAGCGCTGACAGGCAGACAAGTGAATGGCAAGGAAAAAAACAAAACAAAACCCTACCACTGTTCCTTAAAAGGCATTAAGGACTTTAAGCAATCAAAATACATTTTTTATTTTCATGTAAAAGATATCCCTTCACTCACCCCCCCCCCAAAAAAAAACACACTCAGAAGAAGTGATTACTCCACAAAGTGCAATCATTGAGAGAGCAGAGAGTCAAATTGCATTAATAGATAGAGAAAAAAAAATTTCATCCACTTCTGTGTGTGTACATATATACATACACTTTCATTAGTAAGCAGTCTTTCCCCGCACTCCCGCCCTCTCCCCTCTCCACCCAGCCCCCTCCCCCAAAAAACTGCACACTGAGTTTAACTAATTTACATACCATTTGACTTCAGCGGTTATATAGTGCATTACTAGTAACATGCAACTTTGGAATTACAGCTAAAACCGATAAAGGTGGACTCCAGCAATCTATTAATCAAAACTGAAATATACAAACAAGCGATAGCAAAAGCAAACAAGCATTTTGACAGATTAAAATATACATTATACATATATATTTTTTAAAAGGAATTATATATCATGAGCAGCTCCTTCCCAAGCAGAGTCTTCAGTGGTTTTATCATGCTATTTAATTTGTCTTTCCTAGTTAGATGCAAAGGAAGTAAATTCCAAAACTGACATACCATAAACACTGGTGCTACTGATCATTTCTTGCTGGCAGCACAAAAAGCTGAATTGGATTTCTCACAAGCAGGAATTCCAAAGGTTGCTTTTCATTAAAGCCACTTTTCCTCTCAGCTATCAAATGTCACTGCCTTGAAACGTGGGCCCTTTCGTCAGGTATTCATTTAACCTACATGCATATAATTAAGGGGGAAAGCAACATCAACAAAAAGGGGATCTCAGATCACAGGAGAAGAAAGAAAGGAAAAAAAGCACATGACCAGGAATGCAAGTCCATGTCAATTTCACTCACTCCCATTGAAACTAACAAGAGCTCCGGGGAGGACGGTAATAGGATCAGTGGATTGTATATACCATTAAATTATACATCTTTCTCTCCCGTTCCTTGCCAACAATACGCCCACCACGCTGTACCCCCTCCAAGATGATGTGCTTACATTTTTCTGCAACCGATCTTCTGACATATTCACGTTCCTCCAGCCACGAGATTGTAATTTAACCTCAACTTTTTGTGTGTGCAAGATTCTTATTTACACTTCTTATTTACTTAGAAGTTAGTTCCCGAAGAAAGTCTAGCCCCACCCTATGGCTCCGCTTTCTTATTTTTTATCTTTGAAGTAAAAAAGATAGTAATAAGTAAGCCCATTATAGCGGAAAACGGGATTCTTGCAATCGCGAACTCTTAATCCCACACTATTGTTACAATGATTAAGCAGCAAAAATATGCATTATAATGTTTCGGGGCTACTTTGTACAGAGAAATTAGACAGCAGGTTGGCGTACAGAATAGAAACGAGTGCAAATTAAATTTAATGTTTACGGCACAACTCGAAGATCTCTTTTCATTACGGTCTTGAATTTATTTATATTCTTTAAAAATTAAACAAACAAAAACAAAAACAAATTTAAACAGCTGGTGGAAAACTACGAAGCTCCTCTTACCTGAACGCGCGGAGCGAAAACCCGATAGGTTAGCGTAGCATCGATCCGATGTGTTTGCTGATGAATGGAAGCTAGGGTTAAGTGAAGGTGCCTATGATTTGAAATCATTCCAAGTTTTTGAAGGGAAGACGGACTGCAGCCTCTGCCATGTTGGAATTTCAAACCCAAAACAGCTGCTTGGAAGGAGCCAGCATGCCAGAGGCTGGGCGCAGGCGCAGAGCGCCGCCGAGCCAAATTCAAATCACTTTCACACTAAGAGCCAAAGATCAGTTTTCAAAGGAGAGAGGGAGAAAGAGACGGAGGCTGCCGTGAGGGAGAGAAGACGGGAGGCAGTGGCGAGAGGCGGGCAGTGGAGAGAGACGGGCAGCGGCAGGACCGGGAGGGAGAGGGAGAGGCGCACGGAGCCCGCGGAGCTGGAGGGGGAGAAAGGAGGCGGGAGGCGAGCGGCGAGCGAGCTAGAGACGCGCCAGAGATTCATGGGCAGGGAGGGCTCAATGGCCGCGCCGCGCCGGCCGGCCGGCCGCTCGGGTCATGTTACACGGCCGGGGCCGCGGCGGCCGCCCAGCCTCGCCAACGCGCTCACGCGGCCCGGAGGGGGCCCCGAGGTCATGATTACGAGCGCGGGGACCGGGAGCTCTGCCGGCCCGCACTCTCAGGCGGCCCAACCTGAGGAAAGGGGAGCGACGCCTCGGGAGGGAAGGGGCCTTTCTTTCCCACGCGTGACCGGCCGGCCCTAGCGCTCCTAACCCGCCTTAAAGGGCTCTCCGGCACGCCGCCCCTCCCCGCCCGCTCCAGGCCCTCTCGACAGCTGCGGCCGGTTCAGCCTTCCCCACCCCCAAGACTCGCGCACAGGACGGGATCTGGCCCCGAGAGCCGGGACCTCGCCCGCACTCTCCCCTGGGCCCCCAGCACCAGCCAGAAAATGACTTTATCTGCCAAGAGGAGGCAACTTCGGGGCGGGGGGGGGGGGGATCCGAATTAACCCAGCTCCCCTCCCCCGCTGCCCTGTGAATCAATAAAATCCGGAGTGGCTAGGTGTGCGGTCCACTCTTCCGCTCTCTGGCTCCCCTCCCTACCTCCCCCAGGCGGCTCGGGCAGGGGAAAGCAGCGCCCGGGGGCCCCTGGTGCGGGCGGCTGGTGCGCAGGCACAGACGTTAGGCTTCTGCTTTCCCAACCCCCTTCTATGGAGCAATCTAGGGACCCAGGAGTGGGAAGAGAGTAGGGGCTTTGTGGCGCTGGGAGCTGAAGAAGAATGAAATGTGCAGTTGAGTGTGTTGCTGCATCCCAGGGAGCGGTGCAGTGCTGATTGTCTGTTGCTGAGATAGCCTTTTGTTCGGAACATAAGGTTTAAGAAACACGCACACGTTTTCTGGGGTCTCTTGTTAGATGTAAATGTGCTGCATCCAGACGCTTACTATGCAGTGTAAGCTCAGTTGGTTTACTAATCACCCCGCCCCACCCCCAAACAACCAGAATCATTTGAATGGGAGCCTCATTCAGACTTCTAGGCTGCGAGTATTGCCTTCAACCTATTTCATTCTAGACTAGCCAACCATCCAACTGAGATAATAAAGCAAAACAATAACATTTGATCATGATGTCTACGAGATAATGTGCCCGGCAAAGTTCTTTAGAAATTGTAATGAGAAGGAGAGTGAGTGGGGTAATAATTTCTCTTCGTTTACATTAAATAGGACTTTAATAGATAAATGGTAAGTTTATACTCTGGCCTGGTGGACATCCGGTCCTCTATATTTCAAATAAGCTAAGAATGAAAGAGGCAAATTAAATATTGGACCAGGAGCCCATCAAGCTGAAAATGTTATCTGTGAAGGCTGGAACTGAAAACATAGTTGTTTAGGACTGACCCTCCTCATAACGAACGGTATTCACATTTCCCCCCGCTTCTCAGCTATAGATTTAATAGACTAAATTACAGCTCTCCAGATGATGAAATGCAGCTTTTAAAATATACCAACTATATACTGCGAAATTAATTTCATTCTCCTTCTGTGATTTTCTTACCTTACGGTTAGCTATTGAATGGATGCATTTACCTAACACAAGAGAAAGAAAAATGATTTTAGTTAAATCTAAGTAGATAACAGAATTTAAAAGACAAGAAAAGGTGATTCAAAATCTTACTAAATATTTCTAGGGAATGAAATCTCTATTTGGAATAGATTTGACCTTTCTGTGTTTTTTTTTTTTTTTTAAAAACAGGCTTCAAAATACAACAGAACTTTATTCTGATCTAACAGAGAACACTGAAGCCACTTTAGTTATATTTTACAAGATAGCTTTGAAAATGATATTATGAGAAGTTGCCCATTGGATTTCACCACAAAGGAATAAGTGTAGGAAAGTATCTATGGGTCACTGTTGGACTGAGTACAGATGAATTAAACAACAACAACTGTGAAGAATTTATAATTTCAGTTATTGCCCATGTGGAGAATGCTGATGATATGTCCTCTGTGCAATTCAAGCAAAACTGCTCTGTCCTTGTTTGTTAAAAAAAAAAAAAGTTCAAAGCTCATCAACCTTTAACACTAAATTCCTAGTACTGAATTTACAGTTCCTCATGTAAACCAAAATACTGAATAAAATAGAAATAATGGAATGACCACTTGAGTAAAACACAATGTATTTTGACGATCGACTTAAAGAAATTCATTTTCAATATTTACAACAAAATAAGCCTTACTTTTAAAAAGGGGCAGGAAAAGTGTGGTTCCCAGAAGTTTATTAATAGATAAGTAGTACTTTTTTCAATTCTCTTATATATTCATTTGAAATACAGATTATAAAATCCATTGTTCAACATACAAATGAACATAATTAACTTGGAATCAAAGAAAGGAATCTATTCAAAAGAGCACTGCTTATATTTACACAGAGTTTCCAAAGTGTCCAAAATTACATATACTCCCAGGAAAAAAAGGCTTATATAATAAAATATTATGGGATTTGCACGACTAATAAAATCCACAGTGGAGTTTGTCATCCCACCATTTCTAGTTTGCTTTCTTTCTTTCTTTTTAGGTATGGATAAAGCTTGCTTTCCTTCAATTACATTTTGCAGAGGAATATGAAACTTTGTTTTTCAAAAAGATTCATTCTTTGTTTGAAAAATTAGTACAACGTTTAGTTTTTGTTGTCTTAATGAAACTATTTGTAACGTAATACGATTAAGTAGCATTTTAATAGTCACCGTATTCTATCTATATTTTTTTAAGTTTTATTCAAAAGAAATGTTTTTGGTTGTAACTGACACCTACCTCTATAACATATTTTACAAAACTTTTCTTGTGATGCCATGAAAACAAGAAATTGTCTTTAAAGAAAGCTGATTGACTAGTCAAGGAAACAGTTAATTCAGTGAAAAACTGTGCTAATTTTTTCCCACTGCATTATATACACTGCTTATCTCTTACTTTTTTAAGGTAGAGAGGATATATATAATGAATTTCTAATACACAGTATATTCTGACTTGGGCTTTTCAAGAAAATCAAAAGAAAAATAAACGTTAAGTATCCTTTTTTCCTTCACGAGTGTGTGTGTTTGTGTGTGTGTGTTTGTGTGTGTTACTCTCAAGCTAATTCAGAGGGAAAAATTCATTTACTTATTCCTGTTCTTATTCTCACTACACATATAAACAACAATCAAAGTGAAGGGTAGGGAAATAAGCAAGGTGATACTGAATGGGGTTTTGCAGGTGACCATGTGTTTGTCTGCACTGGACTAAGGATAATTTGACCCAGGGTAAACACAAAGATGTGCTTTACCTATGTGACGGGAGAGGAAAGAGAAAGGAAAAGATGAGGTTAGACAGTGTAGAGAAGATGAGGGAGATGCGGGTGACAAGATGCTTTACAGAGAAAAACAAGTTTCTATAATTTTGGTTTATTAAGAAATGCTCAACACAATTCAATTTAACTTTTAAAACTGCTTTTTAGTTTCAAACTCAAGGGCTAACTATTTTAATAAACATTAAACCAGTAATATCTTCCTCCAAACTACTGTTTCAAAAAACATTCCAAGACTTAGAGCTGTTTACTAGACGTACATAATTTTTTCATATTGCTCACAAAATCTGAAGTTAGTCTTACAATAATGCAAATTACTGGCACAGTAATTTTTTAATGTTTCCATAAAATTGCAGTTTAAGGATCTTCATTTGCACTTCAATTAAGACTACTGAGAAGTTCTTATGCACTATCCCACCTCCTCAAAAAAAAAAAAAAAAAAACTAGTGAAGACCTTGACCTCATTTTTGTGAAATTACTCAATTTGTTAGAATTACACTTGAATACAGGTACTGTCAAATAGTATTAGAGTGGTCCATATATCTCCTCCATGATCTAACCCTACAGTGGAGAGACAACCAGAAAATCCTGTGATAGGTTCACCAGAGATATTTTCTTGGTTTTGCAAAAGTGTCTTCTTCTAGTAACCTGAGGATTATATTTTTTCATTTACTCTTTAAATGGTGGTACTTTGTATATTTGCTGCAACCTCTGCCTGATTTTGCATGGCTCTCATTTAGGAAGCACATACTGAACGCTTACTGTGGTTAAAAGTATTGCACTAAAACTTGCAGAGGATTTAAAAGAAAACTGACATTAACATTTTATGGATGTGCACAGATAAATATAGTTCAAAGTGAATGTTGAACTACAGTAATAAGTGACTCATAAAGAGGTTCTGTCCAAAAGATACGGGTTCTTTCATGAAGGAGAGGGCAGTTTTCCTGGCCTTTGTAGTCTTAATCTTTATTTTCCAATACAAAAAACCGCTTGTAGTTTGCATATACCACGTCGTCTGTTCCCTTTGTGCCTTGTTTTTCATTGTGCAACCTGGTTTGCCCTCCTTTTCTGTGAGCTAACTCCCTGCAGACTCTCAGCACCTATCTCCCCCAAGGAGACTTCCCAGCCTTCCTAGGGGCACTTCAGTATCTTTCCCCTGGGCTCTTTTCAGACTCTGTATCTCTCTCTCTCTCTCTCTCTGCATTATCACATCATTTAAAAAGTATCTTTGTGTTTGAGCCCTCTGTTAGATTGTGAGCTTCTGGAGGGCAGGCAATCATTGTAACTTCCATCTTTGTTTTGTTTTTGGTTTTGCTTTTGTTTTCCCCCCCAGTGCTTAAAATAGTGACAATAAACATTTAGTGATTAAATGTTTATTGAGGAAATTAACGAGTTGACAAGTAGAGGAAATAGGGATTCACAAAGGCAGTGGGGAAGGAAACTATTGGGGCCTTTGCAGGAAACAACATATAATCTAGTTTGGTTGAGCCTTTGCTGTACACAGGCACAAAGGGGGAAATAAGGATGGGAATGAGAATGGGGGATGCATTATGGAGGAACTTCATTCTGTCCTTGGATGAGAGGTTTGCATTTCAGTAGGTAGGTAATAGGAAGCTCTGGAAGGTTTTGATGCCAGAGATTTATGAGGTCTGAGACCTGCTTTAAGAAGATACAGCTAATAGAACTGGAAATGGGGAGACCGGCTGGGAAGTTACTGCAATGGTCTATCATTTTCTGGTTCCTCAAACTGTCAATCCTTCTTGTAGGGTTTGGTGAAATGATTCCTCGCCTTTTTTATAGATGGTCTATCTGTATTGATTGCTCAATACTACACGTTCATTTTGTAATATAACAAAATGTCAGTGTGTTTAAAGGCATTCATTTAATGTCAAAGATATAAAAAGGTACAATACGTTGGAACGGAATGTTTTCCTTCCTCAACCTGAACATAGTCTTTCTTCTCATTATTTCACCTCCCCCTACCCACCACCATCACTGCCACTTTACCATTAGTTCCACTCAGCCTGTGCTTTTAGCTTAGCAGGTATTTCATTTTCAAGGGAAGTAATGCCTGAAGATAAGAAAAGTTCCTCCCTGGAGTATGTGTGAGCAAGCAAAATAAGCAAAGTGAACTTGGTTTTTATATACTGGATAAAAGTATAGATGCACATTTCCTTCATTTAAAGTATATTAAAGTTTCCTAAACAGGATTTTTAATTCATTTAAAACGGCATGAGGTTAGGTGGGCTGTTGGTGCTTTGAATTAATGTGCAAGCTGTTAATCTCCATAGACCTGGATTTAAAATTAGACAAAGCAATAATTAGTTTGGCACCATCATTTCACTACCCAGAGGGTAATAATGTAGGTCATAAAATACTACAGCCTGGCACAAGTTTTTTTTTTTGTACAAAACAAGGATCTAGTATTAGGTGGTATGGGGAAAAAAAAAAAAAAAAAAGATCATCACTGGGAAGTACAATGGCTTAGTTTTTGATGTATGTTCCACTATTCCTAAAGAGCCCCAAATTCAGAAATTCTTATCAGGTTTTCCTGTTTTAAGGTGAGTCTTTCCCATTTAGGTGATACAAAGAAATCTTCTCAGCTTCCCTCAGTAGCTGGTGTTTGCTGCCCACTCCGCACCCCATAATATGTTTCCACACAGCATTTGTGTATTTAGCCACAGAATTAATTTACACTACACTTTTATTTTGCTGCAGTTATTTTCCCCATCAGTTTGCCATTTTGTTAAATTATAAAAATGGCATACTATAAACATTTTTAAAAAAAATAAAAGTGTTGCTTTCAAGGAAGTGCTTACCATACATACTTGATTTCTTTTCATGGCAAATGACTACTGGCAATATCAATAATTCAAGAACAGAAACAATGAAAATACAGAGGAATTGCATTTGGATACTTCTTCCTGTCAATCATCTTTGCCAGATTCCTATTTGAACATTTGGAAAATGAGGAAGACATCAGATCTAGCCTTAAGTATGAGTAATAGTTTTCTGTTTCCTTACACTGCTCATCCCAACTGAGCTTTGAAAGCACAGGTATCTCGGATGTCTCTGCGTAGCTTAATATTTCAAGCTATGGAAATAATGTTTTAATATTGCATTGAAAATATATTTCATACAATATACATGTACAGACTTTCTACTTTACATAAAGCAATATGCATGCACCTGTGTTTATCTATAGAGACTGTTCAATGTATTAGATGAGTACATTCACAAATCATTTAAGTTGAGCTTTTCAAGTGATGTGAGCTACTGATACAAACTTGCTAATGATAATTATAGAACTGATGCTGATTTAGTCATTTCAAAAAAGCCACGGAGGCATAATTAGTGTCTGAATGGCCTCAATATTGCATTATTAGGAGGCTAGGGTGAAACTTGAAATGAGAACATCAAGGCTGATAACAGAAAAGAAAACATGAAATACATACATAATTCATTCTGAGATATTATAAAGGTTTATAACCAGAAACAATAATTTGCAGAAAGCATCTCATGTACTGGAGCCAACTGCAATCATTTGGTCAACCTGTTAAAGATCAAATAGTATATTCTTAGCTATTCTCAGTGGTGTCTTTGTAATAAAGTAGCAGCAAACAGACACTGTTTGCTTCTGGTCACTTTTAAAGAATGTTCAGTTTATCAGTAGGGACTTTAATCTCAACCTTAATAGAGTACAAAAGCAGCCTTGTTCCTGTGCTTCTCTCCTTAAGGCCACAAGCCATGTGCGTTTTTTTTAATTCAAAAGAAGAAAAATAAAATTCTTCTGAGAACACTAAATACTGTGTTTTTTCCCAGACAGTAATTTTCATTCACCTTCCCTTTTTGTCCATACTTCTCTTCTCCCTCTTCTTCTTGCTGATACACAAATGCTCCACCATACTTCACCGTCATCACTGGCGTGAGGACACACAGATACCTATGAAGTATCCCCTGCCTTGGACCCCTGCCAGGCCAACCATTATCAAGTGACCTGATGTGCCTGTTGACTAGAGCATTAAAACTCAAAAGCCCCCCCACCCCCTTCGGGTACTCGCTTCTATTAGGGGACAAAAGATATGAAGAATGGCTCTCAGATCATGTAAAACATAGAAACGGATTGCAACCTTAGCCATTCTTTCCCCTTAGCATAGGTATACAGGTAATCAGATGAAGGCATCTTTAAATATCAACTGTTTGCTATCTAAAATGTCAGCTTCCAATGTGGTTGTCACTGCTGTTATTATTACAGTTTCCAAAAATGACAAGTTTGGGTTGTATTGCATAGGAGAAATCTGGGCTGTAGCTTAATACTTACCATGAATATGTATAAATATTGTCCTCCGTTTTCTAAAGAGGTGTCATACTTACAGAACAATTGGATTTTCAACTATCTGGGTGAAGAGAGGGTGAAGAGAACCATAAGTAACCAGGATGTTAGTTATGGAAGTGGAAAGAATAAACCCTTGGATGCATGTGGGATATTATGTGAATCAAATACGGTGCATGAGACCAGACTACATTCTGGTCTCCCAACTACCACAGCCAATCAACCAACAATAAAAAAAACAATAAAACAAAACAAAAAAGAAACCCAAAAAACAAAAAAACCCCAATAAAGTTGATTTATTTAGTAAGTCTCTCCACCCCCCTACAATAGCTGGTGAACACTGAATGTAAACCATGTCTTTGCTAATTTCAGAGTCATTGACTTGCAGTCCCCTGTGAGACGGGTGGGGCTATCAGAAAGCTGGGTTTCTACACTTCCTGGTCACTAACTACAAGAAGTTACAGAGCCTTTCTATTCCACCTTTTCCACATTGATGAGTGGAGTAGCCAAATTCATGGTTTCATTAAGGATGCTTTTGGCTGCAAATAAAAGAAGCAACAACTAACAGTAGCTTAAGTACTACGCAATTTATTATCTCTCAATAGAAATTTGTGAGTAGGGAAGTTCTTGGGTGTCTACTGTCTTGATAGTGATATTTCCTCTACATTACAGGACTACAGCTTCAGATGTCACTAGAGACTAGACAACATCCAATGGAAGAAGAGGACTGTTATTCTACATGTCTCTTTTAATTTCTAAGGAAAACCCTTTCAGAAGCCATCAGGGGATTTACTTGTACCATTATTGGGTCACATTTCTTTACTTAAACCATGACTGACAGGGGAGTGAGACCACTGGGACTGGCTTAAATTAATCATAAATCGGTTCCTGTGCTGAGAAAAGGGTCAACTATTGATAAACACAGAAAACAAATGTGAAGTTCTCTCCTCAAGAAAGAAGAAACAGAAGGGGTGGCTGTGGCAGAGTTTGTAGAATGGCTGTGCAAGTCCACCATTCTTTATAATACCAGGAATCCCATTTTTACCCTGATTGCTGTGAATGGTGCCCCCTGGAGTTGTTGCACTGCACAACTGAAGGGTTTGCACATTACAACCTGTATATGAACAACAAATAGAGTCTAATTTACTTGCCATATTTTCTAGCCCAGTGGTATGGTTCTGAATCAGCTTTTTATGATCTAATTTATATCTTTATTTTAAGAACCTACTTTTCCTAAGTTTCAATGGCTTATAGCACAGGTAAGTGGCCATGATTTCAGAAGTGATTAGGAGCCTGGGATGTGGACACTATTATTATGAACATGAATTAAAACATTTAAATGCTTTCCAACTTAAGCAAATAATAGAGATGCTGATTAGCTAAATATAATAGTAAAATGAATGAAGGCATTCAAATATTAACTTTCTTAAAGAATTTAAAGTAAAAAAGTCTGTGGTCTGGCACATAGGAGACACTCAACTGTTGAATGATTGAATGAATGAATGGAGTTAAGCCCACCTAGAGAAGAAACAGCAAAGAGGTAAAATTAAGGCACTCCCTGAGAGTCCAACTAGCCATTCTTAGAACCTCGGAGATAAGAGGGAATTAAAAAATGCAACAGAAAAGATTTGGGATAGACATTGTTGCACCAAAATAGAAGTCAAGCACTGGGGCATTAACAAGGTCCATTACTGAATCTAGGATTTTGAAGAAACACAACTTTTGCCTGTGATGACAAAGTAGAGGAAGTGAAGTTAAACTGATAAAATATAATTTCATTGCATTAACAGTGACAAAAATAATGACAGCTTTCCCTTGAAATAATTTTCTATAGGATCACTGTCAATGTTTACCTCCCAGAAGGAGGAAGGGGGGAAGGAAGTGGCTGGAGGCGGGGGAGGGAAGAGTATAAACACTGAATAATTTAAAGTGTATAGAAGCATGACTTCAACTTTAAGAAATACCTACCTATATTGTTTCAAAAATAAAAACCATTCTTTTAATGACTATAATTATACTTTTTAAAGCTGAACAATTGAGCAGCATGCTCATGTCAGACGCTGTGTTATGAAGGCCATTTGTGCGTCTGCTGCCATAGCGATAGCAACTTTCCTTCCTTCCCTTTCCATTTTCCCCTGCAATAGTCTTAATTCTTTTCTATTTCTATAATTACACATGTGCTAGATCTACTTTTATGGTAACAATATTCCACAAGGTTGGTGTTGGCTGTGTGTCACAGTGGCTGTAGTGTTAGAGAACAACAAATATAGACAAAAACTCTATAAGGAACCAATGGAACTTTATGATTCCTGTGCAAACTAGTCACCTTGCTAGTTCAAGCTAATCTCAGCCTTCTCAATTTTTCTTAGTCCCTTGGAGATGCACTCAGTCAATTCCGGAATCTTCCTCTTCTCTTCATCCTTTCCTTCTTGTGAGGGGCGTTCTAGGACCTGTTTTTGACGTGGAGGCTGTGGTCCACACTCTGTCTTCCCTGAGGTTTACTTCATTCTCAGTCTTGGTGCTTCAACCTTTCTCGGATACATCTGTAGTCAGTATCTGTGGTCCTATCATGTGGTCTTCAGCTGTACGATCCGAGTGGCATCTGGTCAGGTTCCAAAGCATGTTTCCTCTTGTCCACTGAAATCCTCTCAGCTTTTCTGCATCCATCTTAAAGGTTCTTTGAATATTTTCCCGTACCGTGCTTGGTGCCTGCCTTCTGAGAGTCTGTCCTCAGACCTAATCCTGTAGATATCTTACTCACTCATTGCTCCTATTCCACAGGGACACCATGACTAGCACAAACTGTTTTGAGAAGGGAGAATGGGGAGAGGCCAGCAAGAACCCCATACCTATAGCTCAGCCCTATTAGTCTGCTCTCCCTTAATGATCAAATCCCTCCCCGTCCACCTCTGTCCTCATCCATCTCTTCCCCTTCTTTCAATCCAGATGAAGTTTTTGATCTTTTTTTGTATTGGAAAAATAAATTTTTACTTCATATTTTAACCTTTCCAACTCTGTTATTTTGGGTAGAAACTCTCTTCCCTTACATCCATAAGGCTTTTTATTTGTAATTTTCAAGAAATTCTCTCTCAGAATCCTTTGTCTTTTCTTTCTTTCTCAAGATTATTTGTCTCTATGCTTGGAACTCAAAGCTGAGATTTTGACTCTTATTTCTTTCTTAACTGTATAATCCCTCACTGGGAAGATGATGAATTGTGCAGAAAGGGTAACGTGGAGGATGTCCAGGGTAAGAAATATCAGTTAATATCTCAAAATACGATCATATTAACCCACCATTATTAGCTTGCTAGAGTGAAAGCAATCTTTAGAGAGAAACATCTCAATCCCCTCAGAAAAATAGCCAAGTATTAATTGCTCCCACATATTTTGCCAGCATGGCATTTAGAACCAATTGCTATTTTAGTTACAAGCAGTACTGAACATAAGAAACATCTCCATGATGTTTTTTCCATTGTCTGCTGATTATTTGGCTGTTTGTATCTTCAACATTCTAAAAGTAATCTCTATGGATGAGCAAACTTGAATTTGTTGTGGGTCATACACCGAGGTAGGCTTTATTTATTTTTGGCTGCTTTGGGTCTTCGTTGCTGTGCGCGGCAGGGGCTTTCTCTAGTTGCGGCGAGCGGGGGCTACTCTTCATTGCGTTACGCGGGCTTCTCATTGCGGCGGCTTCTCTTGTTGCAGAGCATGGGCTCTAGGCACACCAGCTTCAGTAGTTGTGGCGCATGGGCTTAGTTGCTCTGTGGCATGTGGCATCTTCCTGGACCAGGGATCGAACCCGTGTCCCCTGCATTGGTAGGCGGATTCTTAACCATTGCGCCACCAGGGAAGTCCCCGAGGTAAGCTTTTTACCTAACTTATTTCATTTTGGGGAAGGAGTTATTTTCATCCCTATTTTTAGGTAAGAAAACTGAGTCCCAAAGAGGATAAATAACTTGCACCAAGGGCAGAAATCCAGTGAACGGCAGAGCTAGGACTTACACCCAGTTATTCCAAGTCCTTGCAATTTTTATTACATCTAGCCCTTGTCCTGCTCACTTTCAGTGGTGTTTTACGCCCCTGTGCCTTGCCGAACATCACTGAAGTGTGTACACACCCAGAATCAGTGTCATGACTGCAAGGAAATTGCTCAATACTTTTCAGACTTGTTCAGGCAAAATTTCCCATCCTAATTAGATTTGAAGTTACCCACTCATGCTGTAAAGCAGAGCTGAAACACTGTGCAGCGGAGTTCTTCTTGTTCATTGTTCAGTTAAACCGGTAGTTCTCGACTACATTTTTTTCTGAAATGTCAACTGCTTATTAAGTTGATGGGGGTGAGGGGACAATAAGTCAGGCCAAATGTGTTTCTATGTTTTAATGCCCATTTTCTTTCATTTGTTTGAGAAATGTTCACGATTCAAAAATATGTGAATATTTTAGTAATTAAGTTTTCACTTGTTTCTTTTGCTAAACTAAAAATGATACACATTGAGAGTGACTTCAACTTCTTTCATAGATAGCTTTTCTGTTCCCTCTTCTACATCTTTCCCTTTTTTTCTTCCTATAACTGACTTTTTCTCTTAAATCACAGTTATCCTTTCCAGAAAATAAAGATATGCTGTGTGGAATTCATTCAGGTCTGAGGTTAAAATTGAAACAGAATTATATATGTTTACATAATGTATTACAATATACATACACAAATTCAAAGTGTGTTTCTAAGATCTTTGGTAAATGTAATGTCCTTTAGAAAAGTGGGCACTTCTACTTTTCCACCAAAACAAATGTAGAACTGTAGGGCTAAATCTCCATCTGCAGATAAATCATAAGACTAGAAGGGATATTTAATATTCCTAAAGGCAACATTTCTCAAAGTATGGTCTCAACCCCCTGTATTAGATTCATCTAGGGGAGGTTATTGGATCCTATTCTAGACCAGCCAAATCAGAATCTTTTGGGGAGAATCATGGAATCTACTTTTAACATGCCCCTGTGATGATTCTTTAACATACTTAAATTTGAGGACTTCTTCCTTGTGGCATAGCTCTAGACCACCCTCACATTCAAGTGAGAAACACACTTATAAAGTTCCAAGGAGCTTGAATCCATTTACACTCAATCTATTTTCCCTTCCTTCCTTCCTCTATCAACTTCCTTCCTCCCTTCCGTCTTTTCTGTATAGATATATTGATAGATAGATATGTAGATGATGGAGAGAGAACAGAGAGAATTATCTGCTAGCAGATAATGGTTCCTCCTTCCTGAAACGTATTGATTCCTTTTGCCCTTTTTCTTTTTTTTCGGTACGCGGGCCTCTCACTGTTGTGGCCTCTCCCGCTGCGGAGCACGGGCTCTGGAAGCGCAGGCTCAGCGGCATGGCTCACGGGCCCAGCCGCTCCGCGGCATGTGGGATCTTCCCGGACCGGGGCACGAACCCACGTCCCCTGCATCGGCAGGCAGACTCTCAACCACTGCGCCATCAGGGAAGCCCCATGTATTTTCTTATAATACTTTATCACGAAACATCTTACACTTAATTTCATCCTTTATAAACTGAGGAAAGAGAAAATATCTTATATAAAAGTAACTACCTACTAAATACCATTCAGATGACCCCACTATAGTGTGGAATCTGATTTTTAATGAGTGTGTGTGTGTGTGTCTGTACATATTGATACATATCTATGTCTATGTAGTTTCTAACAATATATCTATATATGCACATTTACCTATGAATATACATATATATATGCACATATATGTATGTATGTGTGTGTGTATATACATATATAGCCATATAGTTTTTCAGGATATGTATTTTGTAAATATAAATACAGAAAGGAGAGACAAAGAGCTATGTAGTTTTCAAGAACTACAGGATATTTAAGCAAATTCACATATTTCTTTGTAATATCAAAATTATGTTTGCTTTAGAACTACTATAGAACCGGGCACAGGAATTAATGTTGTAGGATAGTTATTAACAGATTTATATTGTCAATTTTTTTTCCTTCTAGTTTCTTCTGCTGTTTTTCTTCTTTCCCCTCACCTACCCCTCTTGCTCTTTAAACAATTCTTCACCTCAAATATATATACATACAAATAACATACTGAGAAGGGCCAATGACTGAATCATGTACCTTTAGTGAGGTTCCATGTAAAAAGATCTAGTAACAGGATGCTTGCTGGAACTTGTGTTTACCATATTTTCCTCATCATTATATTCTCAGGCAGATGGGTGAATAAAAGAACCTACCTACATCTACAGAGAATGCAACCCCATCCTAACACTTGAACCTTCTTGCAGGGCTGAGCCATGAGCTACTAGTGATTTGACTGGTCACAAGTAAACAAAGGGACAGAGCTTCCTGACATTGGAAAATGAATGTGGGAATTTCCATCCAACGCTCATTCTTTCCATGGCAGGCGCCTGTCTTTGAGCTGAGCTGAAGGTGGCAGGATATTATTTTCTAGGACTGTACCTTAATTCTTCATAACCTACAAACAGAAATGAGTCAAAGTTTTGAACCAGTAACAGTAGTCTCCACTGTGTGTCCTACTCTATGTCAATGAATGTGATCTCACCTAATGGAATAGATGCAGAGGTATAGTTTGGTGCTCTGACTCAGGAGGATCTCCTCATTGTAGGAAAAGAGCTGCTTGCTTCATTTTGCAGGTTATCACTCTAAACCCTGATATGCTTGGCATCTGTGTCCTCCTGAAATTGTCTTATCACCTTGTGAATGGGCACCATGCCATGCTAGCAGATGAACATAAAAATGCCAGAAACCTGGGCTGTGTGTCATTTTTGAGTATTAGTGTCTAGAAATCTATGATATTTTAAATGCAGCTTTGGAGTTTGAAACACACTTGGAGAGAACACTAGTATGCTCAGGGGCTGGTCAGATAATAGTACTGTAACATGCTGATGGTAGACAACGGCAGGTATAGATCCTGTACCTCTTTCTTAATGTATCATTATCAAAATGTCATATTTAATTGCTGGGAATTTGTTCTAAGAAACACCAAGAGCCATGTCTCAGGTGGCAAGACAGAGGAGAAATACCATGGGCTTTGTTGACCACGAATAAATTACTTAACCTCTCTGAACCTAAGTTTTATCATTTATAAGATGTGAACTGAGGCAACAAATTACATAGTGTTAGGTATTTGTATATGAACCTCACAGAGTTACTGTGCAAGTGAAATACGACACTTTTTAAGAAAGTACTCTATGAATTGTACAGTATCATTCAAATGATAGTTGTGAGCTATTTTTTTTTTTTGCACCTGTTAGTAGCCCAGCTAACTTTCCTATTGCTGATTGCAGTTCTGAGGAAGAGAATGTCAAGATTAAATTTGCGTATCAGAAGTTGTTACTGAGTTGCTGAGGAGAGGTTAATAGTGAGCTCTATTTTGGCAAAAAAATTTTTCCCAACTTGGAAAGGGCTAGATCATCATGAGCTCTTCACTGGGCAGACAAGCAGCAGGGCAATTTGTAGACCACATTTATGCTGCCCAAGAACAGGGAAGAGGTGAGAAATTTTCTGGTGATTTAAGGCATTAAAGACCACTGATCCAGATCACTTGGGCCCCAAAGTGAAAATCTGAGCGTGAACTATTCAGAATGGCTCCCTCTGCAGGTCAGGGGCCATTGACCATAGATTTGCTTACATTGGTTTTGGACCTCTGTGCCCAAAAGATTTCTGCCATTGTTCCATTTGACTTATATTCAAATAAAGTTAAAAAACAAACACATGAAAAAGAAAAAGTAGCAATCCGAGACTAATTTTACATTTTTTGTGTGCAATATAATTTACTCAGTGTATGAACGTGGATGAGAATGGCATCATTGCACAACTTGGATCATAGATGTTAAATAATAGAAAGCATAAAACTTCTGCCTCTACCAAGCTCTACAATCTGTGAAGTTGAGAGAATCTGGCACTGGGTTCCCAGCTGCTGTTCAGAAAATGCTTTGGTTATTACTGAGACTGGATTCTTCCCCTTTTTTATTACCAGTGAACCAGTTTTATGCTTGTTGAATGAGGAAGAGGAGATGAAATATACAATGAGGGCCTCCCCCACAGAGCTCTGTGATTGTGACATAATATGAAAAAGTGATTTCTTCTTACAGGTGTGGCTCATCTCAACGTAAAGCCCAATATGTGACTAATGAGCCTGAGAAGTTGGCACATACTTAAAAAAAAAAAACACTGATATCAGAATCTTATATTGCTAATTGTTTTCCTAAGCTTTTTCTCGTTTTTATTTCATGTACCAGTTTAAGTCTATGTTGGTTTGTTTCAGCTTTATGAAGTGCTCATATGTGAGGCAGACAAAAGTGGGGGAAAAAATCTGTATTTTTATAGTAAGTATTCAGCTAATAAACTACCACTGGCTAATCTGAGACAAGGGAATCCAAATGGTGATTATGTTCCAATGAAATTATTTCTTCAACTCATTATCTTTCTTTAAAATTTTTTCAACAATATTTGGAGAAAAATACATTCATGGGGGTAATAGGTTGAAATTTGTATTGAAACAATACAGCTCCCCTTTTAGGGAACTAATTCGATTGCAGAATAAAAATGATATTAATTATTGAATTAATGTTAACTTCTTAAGTTTAGGAAAATTTTAAACATGCTTAAAGTAAAACAGCGCTGATTCATATTTTTGATTAATATTTTTAAAGTATTATTACGACAGGAATAAAAATAAATCAGATTAAAACTATACTAGTAGAGGATGGTTTCAATGAAACCGACATCACACATCAATTTACTGTCTGGCTCGACACATTAATTGTCTTTTTACCACTAAGAGTTACCCTAAGGAAACATAACAACAATAATAACAAAAATAGTAAAAAAAATTAAATATGCCCAATTCATTTGCACAATCTGAGCAATGGGCTTTGTATGTGTCAGATTGCTTATGAAATGCTAGAAAACTCTGGAAATCAGAGGGTGGGGAGTATAAGCCTCTGATATAAGTATAAGCCTCACGCCCTCCCATTTAGCTGTTCTGACATGAGCTACATATTGGCATAACTATTACCGATATGTTTCTAACTGCTCTAATAACAAATTCTTGTTATTTCAAAGTGTCTCAACTGGTGGGTCAGTGCTAGTGATTAGAATAGCTTAAGTGTATGTAGACTTAGTACTGTAATTTAATTTCATTGTAAATATTGAGTAGTATATTTCCATGTAGACCATGAGAATTGAGCTGTACTGTTCTAAGCAGTAAATGAACACTGACACTTCTCCATCAGTCCTTATCTAGTAAATGTTTATGACTCCAAAATGAAACATCTTTTTTTAAGAAGTCTCTTTTTATTAGTATAATATAGTACACGGTATTCCTTCACTACATATGTGCATGTTGGAATGAAAATATTAGCAGCTGATGTTTGCAGAGTGTTTTAGGGCTTACAAAGCCTCTTCATCTACCCCATTCTATTTAAAAAAGAACTGGAGACTCAAGGGAGTTAAGTGATTTGTCTAAGATCTCATAGTTTGGTGAGTGGCACAGAGCGGACTTGACATCTTCTGACCCTAAATCCCAGGCTTTTCCCAATGCTAAACCATTTTCCCTGCAGAGTGCTCAAGGTTAAGGGCTTTGAGGTCAATGAACTGGGTTTGAATCCCAACACTTGGATTAACCTTGGGTAAGACATTTAACATCTTAGTCCATGTAAACTGTAGAGACTCTCAGTAACAATCTGATAGAGTTGTGAGAATGAAACACAATAACTTGCTGCTTTGCTCCTGGCACAGTGCCTGGCACATTGCAATCAACCAATACATATTGGTTATTGTTAACATGTACAGTCATGTGCTTACTTATGCTTACTAGTCATCATTTGTGTATTTGTGTGTTTTGGCTTCCCTCAAGTCTAAACTTGTCTCTCGAGTTTCTCAAGGGAAATAACTTCCATTTACATTTTCTGTAGATGTTAGAGAAATGCTCTTGGAATGAATGTGGAAGTGAATGATGCTAGAAAAAGCTTTTGGAATGAATGTTGAAATGAGTGAAAACAAAATGTCTCAATATGGCACTTAATTAAACTATTGGAAGTAACTGGAACCCATTATAAGCATCTATTCTAGAGAATATGAATAACTGAAAATCTGAATTTTTTTCACTTATAGTCCAATTAGTAGGAGTGCCTTCTGAATTATGATGCCAATACTTTAATTTAGTTTATTCACTGATGCAGAAACTCTCTACTTTCACATATAATCATTTTAATTTTTGCATATCTAGGTTTTTCATATGCTTTGGCAGTTCTCTCAGATAAATATTCTTATGTGCCATTAGAACCACAATATTAATATCTGAGCTTACCAAATAGCCAAATCTGGTTTTTTGTAGCTTTTTCACATTTGGTAACATATTTAGTCATTATCATATAATCAGCCACAATGTATAAAATTTTGGAATTGCTTTCCTTTTTTAAAGACTTTATATCATATAAAGTAATAGAGACAAAATAACTTTCTTTAAACTTATGAAGTATCACATCTGGAAGTGGAAGAAAAAGTAACAACACAGTACAGATGTGTGTGTAGCAAATAGGGCCAAGTGTATAAAATGCTAAGTTCACTTTGGTTAAATTTCAAATTAATAAATGTATATAATTTCTGGGACAGTTATTAAATTTGTTGTCTTTTTTCATTACCAGACATGAAAATGTAATCTTTCTCTCTTAGGAGTTCATCAAACTCACTGCTTCTTCTGTCTCTGAGATTAAGTTCCTTTGCTGTAGGGAGGGTTGTGATGTCACAGAGAACAATGACTTCAGCTACTGTACAAACAGCAAGAGCCAACCACTCACGAGCAACCAAGAGCTTGTTTTCAGGCAAATGTTCTTGGCAATAACAACACAAACAGCTTGATAATAAATTACTCTCTATGCTCTTCTCAGACTTTCCCACACTGCTTTAAAAATGGTTTTGGTAAGAAATTGAGATTAATACAAAGATATTAATTAAAATAAATGGCCAGGGATTTATAACTTACAAGAGTAACTCTCCAAGAGGCTACTCTCCTGGTGGGCTCCAAAACCACCAGGAATCATTCCAAAATCTATTGCTTTTCTGAGTATCAAAACCATTAGACAGCCGAAGAGACCAATGTGAGCAAGGTCCATCAGTCCATGATGGCACCAGGGTCTTCAGAGTCCTGAGGCCCAGAGCAGGCTGGCTCCCAGGCTCTTGTCAATTGGAAAGCTGGTTCTGAAGCCCCAGACAGAGAGTGTAGGGCAGTTTCTTACTCACTCCTACGGGAGGGGAGCTCCAGGGCATTGTAGGGTACCTCAAACCACATTGATTTATCTAAGGGAATGCTAGCTTTCCAGAGGATTAATCTTCTTGGTTACCTTCTGATGAAAATAGCTCTTAATTTACCACACCTTGGGGAAATTTCTGCATATGCACAGTTCTCCATGCTCCACAGATGAAGGTTTCTTACACATGCAGACACATATGGGGTATGCAAATAGATACACACACGTATATATGTATATTTAAAATTGTGGTACTATTTTTTTAGTTCATTTACATAATGTACCACATATATGTGATGTACTAGGTGCTAAGGTGATTGCAAAAGAATATGCTACAAATCTTGCTTTCGATGAGATTATGTATAATCAATGACAGAGCTGGAGACTTAAAAAAAGTGGGCCCGTCTAGTCCCATTCTCTCAATTTATAGATGAAGAGCCTGGGGCTCAGAAAGATTGAATACTTATGTCACACAAATTAGTAGTAGATTCAGGCCCCAGTCTCCCATAATTGTAACAATAATACCTTCAGTGGCTTAGATTGTTACCACCACTACAATTGCTCTAATCCTTATTAAGCACCAGCCTAGCGCTAAGTGATTTGCATGCATTGTCTCATTTAATAACCCAGCAAGGTCAGTACTACCACTATCCCCATTTTATGGGTCACCCTGCTGGCAATGGCAGAGAAGTGCGAGTGTTCTGCCGTCTGATTTGATATTCCGTGCCCTCAACCAGAGAGATTTCCATATGCAGTGCCCTTTTCCTTACATGCTTGTGATTTAAGAAAAAAACTGAGAGTCAGTATATACTAAAATGCTAAATATAATCAGGTGCCAAAGCAATGGTAGAGATAATGGATGCTCAGGGTGGTTGGAAAGGGTGCAAGTCCCGCTTGCCACTCCATGGAGAGTGTACGAGCAAAGGTGCAGAGTGGGGCACTGAGCAGGTGTGGGGGAGGGGATGTGAGGAGTCTAAGCTTATTGAAGGGGTATGCAGTGGGAGGGCTAGACTGCAGGTACTGATGAGGACCTTTGGCACTCTCAAGATGAGTAGCCACTTTTTATAGCTATTCTTACTACTTTGGCTTTGCTGGCTTTTAAAAATTAAGGCATGTGTCTTTTTACTTGGTGTTCCAACTGCTCTTAATTTATGTATTAATTTGTTAATTCTGAAGGGCAAGACACTATGAAGGGTTGTTCCAAAACTAATGTATTGTATTGCACTGTATTATGTGACTGAATGATATTTTTGGTTTTTCATCCTAAAATATCAGGGAAATAAAGTCTCCAGCAAATGGTCTTTCTCCAAGGCTTTACCTTCACAGACTGCTTTGGGTAGTTCTGCATTTGCTTTTGTGAGCTAGATGATTATGAATTGATCACTGGAAGGAAATTTTAAAAAGCAAGTGTGGTATTTAGACAATTTTGGAGGAGGGGAAGAAGAAAAAGGGAGTAACTGTACAGGATAATTAAGTTCCATCTTTGTATTCGTCTTAGAAGTTCAGGCCTGTTTAACTGACCTACTCTAACCTTCTGCAAAGGAGACATTAACAGCAGTGGAGGTATAAATATTACATAGTGCTGTTATGCTTGTGTTAAAACAAAAAAAAGACAAAAGCCTTGTAGTTTTTAAAAATACTGGTACATTTGCTGTACTGGATAAGAAATCCAAATGTATAGCTCTGTAGCACCAGCTTAAAATAATACCTTAAGTAGGGAGGGCTCCCGTGTCTCTTCTTAAACTGACTTAGTTGAGCACTAGTATGGTCAATAAAAGCGTAACACTGGGAAAACAGTTTTCAGAAGTTTGTGCTATTTTTCTATCAGCTGTCTTACATGGAGAGCTTTAATGACTCTCTCTGTCACACTAATGGGCATTTCTGTGTGTTTCAGCAAGTCAACTACTTCTGGCGTATCCTGTTGGCCCCATTACCATTCAACTGCAGGCAACGGAAGCTCAAAGTAAGGTAGGGAGACGCAGCTCCTGAATTCCCTCTGAGACTCAAAAGAGGAGGTTTGTGGCTATTTTTCATAGAAAAGTTAACCTTGCAATTGACCACTTGACCATCCAACTATATGTAATATGGCTCTGGTTTCAGTATTAAATTACACACTTAGTAGTGCATACATGACAGAAAGCTCATTCAATTAATTTCTCAGCTTTTTCCATTTGTCTTGGAAGGCATTTTCTTTCTTCACAGAATCAGCCCTTGATTAAGTGGGGGAAGGCATATCTTAGGCTCTTCACTGTCAGGATGTTCAAATGATGAAAATATCATCTTTGATATGCTCCACTGAAAACATCTTTTGTGTGGAGTAGAGATGCACATCCCTGGAGAAGGCTGTCCTGTGTTATAGAGCAGGTAAACTGGCGGGGATGGAGGCACTTCACTGGAAGTCTCCTTTAATGTGAAAGTCTCCACATTAAAATGCCTGGACTTGAGCCTGATGCTTCCCAAACAGACTAGATGGTGCCCATTGCTTAGATTCTGCTCCTGCCAGGCCACGGGCTGGAGGGTGATTCTTGTTGGACTCTGCGGTTTTCTGGCTTTCCTTGTTTGACAGAATCCAGTTCTCCTGACCTTCAGGACATGGAGCAGAGCTCATCGCTTCCACCTGGCCTACACAGTAAGTAAAGCTATGCCCCTGGAATACTGCTGCCATGGTTAGTTTAATTTTAATTTATTGCAGAGGTGGTTTTATGCATATGACTTTATAACTGTGCACGTACCCTGAGACCTCTGAAGGTCAAATAAATAATAAATGCTCATTAAGGGCATGGTGCTTTCGCTGAAACTGGCCAAGAAAGGTGTCACTGGTGATACTTTCATGTGGACAAATAGCATCCAAGTCAAGTAGGATCTAGTATTAAACTATTACAGTATTTGGTTCTGCTGCTCTAGAAAATTATATGCCAGCAATGCCTAGTCAATCATTAAAATAGTGGAACCGTTTAAAACTGGGAGGTACTTGCTGTTTAATCTATTTTTCTTTTAAACCATTGGACTTTGGGGGGTTATTCTTCTTTGCTCTGTGTGTGTGTGTGTGTGTGTGTGTGTATGTGTGTATGTGTGTAGAATGGGAGAGAAAGTGGAAAGGGGGGAGAGAAAGAATAAGTTCTCACACTTCTTAAAGAAGTCTCCTGTTAGAGGTTACAAAAGGAAACCCTGATTTTTACCTGTGGATGAGATGCAGAACAGGGTACCAAGGTGACCCCAGGCTGCAGCTGCAGAATTCCCACCATGGAAATCCTGGCGTCCAGATGTCGTGTGTTCAGACCCCTTCAAGGTGGAAGTGCTGCCCCCATCTCTGACACGCTGTCTCTTTCTCCGTATCCCCGGGCTGCCATGGGGGATGTAGATCAACGAGAAAGCGCTCAGTGTGCCCAAGGCCTCCTAACTGAAAAATGCTGAATCACTGGACTTTGGAACGTGAATAAAAGTTAATTCTCTTAAAGAATAAAACATAGAATTCTGCCAATTTTGGTTGATAGCACTCATATAATCTTAACAAACAACACAACCTATTAACGTGATAGGGAATTCTACTTTATAAACTTCAGTGTTATGCTATGTTCCAAGCACGCTCTCCTTCACGTTAACTTAAGATATATTTATAACCTAATTATGTACATATATTCTATTCCTTATCCTAAACATATTTATAGCTAAGAAAGGAAACCTAAAATTGGAGCTGATTATGTTTGTTTCATTGGCTTAAAAGCAACCATGACCATTTAACCTTCTTGGAAACTCAGCTTTCCTTGAAAACAAACAAACAAAACCAAAACAGAGATCCTAGCTTTTGATTTTAATAATGTAGAATTAATCTTGGGACTTCCCTGATGACGCAGTGGTTGAGAATCCGCCTGCCAATGCAGGGGACACGAGTTCAATCCCTGGACCGGGAAGATCCCACATGCCGCGGAGCAACTAAGCCCGTGAGCCACAACTACTGAGCCTGTGCTCTAGAGTCCGCGAGCCACAACTACTGAAGCCCACGCTCCTGGGGCCTGTGCTCCACAACAAGAGAAGCCACCGCAGTGAGAAGCCCGCGCACTGCAATTAAGAGTAGCTCCCGCTCACCGCAACTAGAGAAAGCCCGTGCAGCAACGAAGACCCAACACAGCCAAAAAAATAAAATAAATAAATAAATTTAAAAAAACGAATTAATCTTAATTTAGAAGCGTAATCATCATGGATTATTATAGTCTGTATTTCTTTGATGTGCCTAATTCTTACCTTTCTGTTTTAATACCTTTGTCCATGTCGGTAACTACAGTCAAATGGAGATATGCCGGTAATTGAAATCTCTCTCCAATTCCTAAATCAGATCTTTGGTCCTCATTCTACTCAAGAGCCAGTTTTGGATCAGGTCTGGAATGGTGGAGAAGATAAAGTGTGGAAAGGTGTGGGAGAATACGAAGGTGCATTCCCAAGTTTATTCCTCTTCCCAGCTTCTTCCCTGTAAGTCCTCCCAGTGAATCTACCTGAAGATTTGATTATGTCCCTTCCATAAACTGATAGGATTAGTTTTAATCCATCCAAAGTTCTTACCTTGTTTTGGGTGTCTTAGAGTTTTCCTTGATGTGGACAAATTAATTTTTTTATGGCCCGAAAGACCACCATCATCCTGATTTGCATTATTGGCTTTCCTTATAAGCTCTACAGCCTAAACATAAAAATAAAGGAAAAATTATTTCAGTCCTGTCAATTCCGCATGGCCCTACTGCCTTTAAAGTGTAGAATGCTTAGTCATTGGTATATAATTGCTAACAAGGTGATTTTTTTCAGCCTTACTTTGAAATATTGTTTTAAACTCACAGGATTCCCAAGGTCTAAGCAAGCATATCCAGGCTGAGCAAATGCAAAGTCAAGAATAAATGCAAACACCATTCAATAAGGATACTCGAGTGCCAGGTACTCTGCCAGAGTCTTTGACAGGCATTATATCATTTACTCCTCATGGCCACTGCATGAAGGAAGTATTCATACTTACCCAGTTCACAGATGAGGTGACTGAGGCTGAGACAGTAACAGACTCGAGGCAAGTAGACAGGCTGAGATTTCACCCAGGTCTATCTGACTCCAAAGTCTGTGCTCTGAACTACAGAGCTTCAACATCGTGAATCAAAACATTAATTGATAAGTAGTGAAAACGGAAGCTTTGCATTAAAAGTAAAAAGCATTTTTCTTCCCAAAGAAAATCGGTCGTTAAAAAACTTCAGTGTAAAAAGGTAGGGGACCTCATATGTCTGCCGGGCAATTCCTCTCCTGTGAATTTAGATCCAATCCATTATCAATATTTTCTGGCAGTATTTCTTTCCTTTTACCGCTACATCATTCGTAAAGTTCAGTGTTTCCAGAACTATAACACGCCAATCTTTACCATGCTTTCTCAGCACTATTTGTATTTTAAATGACTGGAACCATTGCAGCCAATCACATTAGAAGACAGAGGCCACCGTTGTTAATTCCAGGCAATATGTGAAGGGAGTAAAAACCCTGAGCGCTCTACACAACCATTTCCCAGATGTTTGTCAGACTTGTCTATTTTCTCTAACTCACGTGCAGAGAAACCCAGACAAATCTGTATTTTTTCTTTTGTATTGACCAAGTTCTAGGAATAAAATGTTTTCCTGAGCAACAAAAACAAAAAATACTACTGAGTGCTTGTAGTTTAAGCTGTAATATAGTTATTTGTAGCTTTTCTGAAGTGTGTCTCTTTTGTGTAGAACTTTTAACTTGATTGCTTTTTTTAAAGCAACTGCTCAGCATTGCTTCTTAGACCCACAGACTTTAAAAACATCCTAAATGAAGCAAGAGAAAAATTTCAAGGAAAAGATTTGGCATTAGAAAGCAAAATGGGAAAAGTAGTAATTCTCTTTTAGAAGAGCTCTGATTTATTTAGATCCCTAATTCAGCTTCCTATAGATGGATATTCCTTTAAAAGGAACCCATCCCCTTCTAAGTATTAATTTCCTCTTTTATATAATTGTGATATTCCTTCCATACTTATATTACAAGCTTCTGATGGTGAAGAGGTGAGATAATCAGCAGCTCATTAAAGTTGGAAGATTCTAATTTTACTAGTAAAAAATGTAAAAACAAAAAAATCTATGTAAGCAAGTAAAATAAATTTGCCACATACAAATGAGGTATTGCTCTTACAGTCAAACTTTGGGACAGATTAGATTTTAAACAGGGAATCCACAAGCTAAATTAAAAAAAAAAGAATAGTTTGAGATGAAAGGGATGCCAAGGAACACACTGAACACCTGTGCAATCATTCAGTGCTTTTTAAAAAAAAATTTATTTATTTATTTATTTTTGGCTGCGTTGGGTCTTCGTTGCTGCACGTGGGCTTTCTCTAGTTGTGGCGAGTGGGGGCTACTCTTCATTGTGATGCACATGCTTCTCATTGCAGTGACTTCTCTGTTGCAGAGCACAGATTCTAGGCACACGGGCTTCAGTAGTTAAGGCTCACAGGCTCAGTAGTTGTGGCCTGTGGGCTCTAGGTTGCAGGCTCAGTATCTATGGTGCACGGGCTTTGTTGCTCCGCAGCATGTGGGATCTTCACAGACCAGGGCTCGAACGCGTGTCCCCTGCATTGGCAGGTGGATTCTTAACCACTGCACCACCAGGGAAGCCCGCATTCAGTGCTTTTTACAATAAGGTAGATATTACATATATAAGGAAGAGTGTTTTATTACTATTATTTTTGACACCAGAATAGTCAAATATTTTCCTGTATCTTTTATAGGGCACCTCACAGTGCCTGGACTATTGCAAGTGCTGAATAAATCTCTGCTAATTTGACAAACCCTCTCTCATTTTTAGTGATTATCTCTTTTGACAGAAGCAATTCAATATGAATTTCTAGAGCCTACAGTTAATGAGCTAGCAGCCTGGAGCCACAGGGGTTAAAGAGCATGTGTCTTAGAGTCAGAAGGACTTGGGCTTGAATGAAGCTCCTATTAGAGCTGTGTGATGCGGACAAAGTACACAATGTCTTTGATCCTCAGTTTCCTCATCTGTAAAATGGGGGGAATGATACCTATAGCACAGTGGTTTTGTATGAATTAAACTGGATAAAGCATTTAAAGTGTTCAGTGCAGTGCAGGCACACAAAAATTGCCCGCTAAAGCGTAGCTATTATTATTCATTGTGGTAGTGGTAGTGTCATGATATTTCCTCCCTCTGTCCTTCCCTCTTCTCTGCCTTCTCTCCTTTCTTCCTTTTCCCCTTTCTTCTTTCTCTCCTAACCACAAATAGAAGGGGATGTCCCATAATGGAATTACCGTTATAAAATGCCTCAATTACTATAATGTTCTTGTACAGTCATGCTCTGATAATACTGAGTGCTGTCACTGAAAATGCTGAAGGAAAATTTTAAAGGTAAGGTCTTGAAAATTTAGATTTTTCTATCATCCTCCCTAGCCCTATGCCTTAGTAACCATCTGTATTTCTCTTAATCCATTTGTGGCCCAATAGGTTGCTCTTCCTTTTTACTTTAACAAGTCTCTATCTGTAGAGATTCCACAGTTGTTGTGACAACAGTTGGAGTGGATCACTGCCTTGCAAAGAACCATCACCTGAATCATCTCACTCCCAGGTAATAACCAGAGAGAGCTAGTCTCACTTCCTTATCCTTGTTTCTCCTTAAACTTAAGAAGAAATTAAAATTGAAAATATATTGTATTGGGCTTCCCTGGTGGCGCAGTGGTTGAGAGTCCGCCTGCCAATGCAGGGGACACAGGTTCGTGCCCCAGTCTGGGAAGATCCCACATGCCGCGGAGCAGCTGGGCCCATGAGCCATGGCCGCTAAGCCTGCGCGTCCGGAGCCTGTGCTCCGCAATGGGAGAGGCCACAACAGTGAGAGGCCCGCGTACCGCAAAATAAATAAATAAATAAATAAATAAATAAATAAATAAATAAATATACTGTATTAGTTTTCTTGGGCTACTGTACCACAGTATCACAAACTGGGGTGGCTTAAAACAACAGAAATGTATTGCCTCATAGTTCTAGAAGCTAGAAGTCCAAAATCAAGGGGTTCGCAGGGCCATAGTTCCACTGACACCTGTAGGAGAGAATCCTTCCTTGTCTTTTTTAGCTTCTGGTGTTTGGTGGCAATTCTTCATTTTCCTTGGCTTGTAGATTCATCACTCCCTCTCTGCCTCTGTCATAACGAGGCCATCTTCTTCCTGTGTGTCTCTTCTTCTCTTTATTAGGATAGTAGTCACATTGGACTAAGGGCCTAGCATACTCTAGTATGACCTTAGCTTAACTCAATGAATTATATTTGCAACAACTCTATTTCCAAATGAGGCTGCATTCTCAGGTACTGGGGTTAGGACTTCAACGTATCTTTTAGGGGGACACAATTTATTCCATAATATACATTACAATGCTTAAGCTAAGTAAAATAAATTTTCAAGTAATTCTAGTAAAAGTCAGAATAAATCTGATGGTGTTGTCAAGAACAGGGAAGAAAGAAAGAATTAGAAAGGATTAGATTGGCCAACAGATATTTACTGAGCACTTAATGTGTGCAACTATGTAGAATACTCTTTAAGCATCCGATAATCTACTTATCTTCAAGGACTTCACAATTGAATTCAAGGATTTTGGATACTACACGTGTTTAGAAGCAAACAGAAAACATTTCCTTACCTTAAAACATAGTCAACAACCAAGAAATGAGTAAAAATACCTCTGTGCCAAACCAGCCCAAAGTGAGGTTTCCAAGTCTGCACTGTATGCATGTGGTTTCCTTGTAGAAAAGTAGTTTAGTAGCCTATTAACTCCTATGCAACATATAATTGTAGCAATCATATCCATTTGATTTTCCTGTCTACCACAGACTAGTCAGGCATATTGAAAGCAGTGAGAATAACAACTGAAAACCTGACAATAAAAGAAAGTATATGAAGGAAAAAGAGAACTAATAGGAGAACTGAAATTTTGCTACTTTCTGAAATCATGTAGTGTAGAGACAATCCGATATGCTTTGTCAGGCTTTGTGAACCTTATTCCTTACAATACAATAATTGGTGTTCAATATAATGATCCCAAGATATGGAGAAGCATTTAGATTCTGACCAATATGTTATATTTAATAAGGCAGACACATTTGTAACATATTTTAGAGTTTGTTCCAAAATTGTTAAAAAATATTAAATGATAAAACCAAACTATTTACAGAACTTAATCTACAATGACAGAGCCCAAGAGTGTTTTTGGCAGGTTTTACTTAAGTGCAAATGAGTGGCAGATACATGTTTAGAATTTCAGTCAGAGGAGGGAGATAAAAATGCTGTGTTGGAATGGTCATAGATAATGTCCAGAAATTGGCCCCTCGTTAGCACTTAGAAACACAGCTGGGTTTACTGTACTCCAGAGTTGTATGAATCTAGTGAAATAGGCTCTAGCACTTTTCCCATCAAGAGTGGTCCGTATGGGAAGCCCACAGTCATAGATGACCCTGTACACTTCAGAGCCTAGCATGATTCAGGAACTGACTAGGCAGTTCAGTTTTCCTCTTGGTTAGATTGCAGACTTTCCAGGAGAGGCATTACAAACTCAAATACCTTCAGGGATCTAGCAGGCAATATAAATGAATTAAGTGTGACGGGTATGAGATATTATTTGGAAGCAAATTTGGACAGAACGTGCCCCTCTAAAAGCATTATCATTCGTATTTTCTTTATAATCTGTGCCTTTAAAATTATCCAGACTGGAACTGAATTCAGATCTAGAGCCTCCGGATCACATCTAGCATCAACCCATCCTGTTCCAGACCCAATATGACCTTGGTTTCTTACGGCTCAGGCCTGCTATCATTCTCTTCGCTCTGTTTTCACCCAATGGCCTTGGTATTCCGGAAGTGAGAGAATATCCACTGGTCTAACATTTACCAAAGAATGTTTTTATGGACATTGGTCCTGTGAGATATTCCTAAAAAAAAAGGATCTTGTTATCAAATAATTATGGGAAATAACACATACTGTGCCCCCTTTCAAATGATCACTATACACATTCACATATTAACAGCTCTGAGACGACTTTTAGTAAAGAAAATGGATAATTCAATGTTTAATTCAAAGCTAACCACACTTAGTTTGTTACTGAACTTCCCTTCTCCTTTATAATTACATCATGAAGAGCTAATGTTCCATGGAGCACACTCTGGAAAACACTGAGACATGACCTCTTATAGAACTCTATATTAAATTGTATAAGTGAGAAAAGCAGAACTAATTCTTGAACATGCAAAGAGTTTATATAATCTTGTTTAGAATTTCCATACGGGGAGGAAACATCCATCAATGATGTCCCACTTTGTCCCTCCAATAAATGCTAGGGAAAATCTTTGGCCCTTTTCTCCACCCAATTATTTGCTTCACCCCAGAGGCAAGAGTAACTTCCCTGGTTTGGCCATGTCTTGGTTATTAGGGTGTGAGCTTACTCTTACCCTCAAATCTGGAAACAGGCTATTATTTTCTTTCTCTCCCTTAGACCACTAGCCTGTAAGCGACAGGGTATCTCCCTTTCCTCCTCCTTTGGATCTTTAGAAGGGTAGGACTTTTGCCCTTGGCAGGAGGGAAGTTCTGCCTTCTTCTCTAGTCCAGTTTTACTAGGCAGGTCCCTACATTAGACAACACAGCTGACCTGCCTCTGACTTCTGTGACTGAATTCTTTGTGTACATACTCAGTGGCCATTACCTGAAGGTGAAAAGGGACCAGTGGCAGGATTCAGACAAGAAACCCACTCACAGCCTTCAACATTATGCACAGAATAAAAAATCAACTCTACTAACCCATTGCCCAGGTCATTAACATGAGCAGCAGAACCTCTTTGTGCTCTGCTGACCATTGTGGACTGAGAGAGAGACAATGGCATTTACCAGAGAGACCACTTATTGTTTTAGGTTCCTTTTTTTTTCTTTTCTTTCTTTCTTTCTTTTTTTTTTAAAACCATAACCTTCAGAAATCAGTTAGAAAAGACCTTTTGCATCTCAGGCTATAATTTTTTTGAAGAAATGATGTAATAGGCTGCTCTATTTCTAATCTTGAGAATATTTGGTTTTGGGCGTATTTCAAATGTTGATGTTAGACTGATATGAAAATTCCTGTTCGTGCTCAAAATCCAGGACAAAGGTTATTTCCACCAAGCTCAATAGAAAGTAATAAATAATTCTGAAATATTGTCTTAAAATAAGAATATAAAATATTATAACTTGTCAAGCCTTCAAGTCTATGTTTGCTTATTATTGCCAACCCAGCAGGTATAACAAAGGCTCCTGCCTCTGCCCTGACATTTCATCTGCCAGGAGAGGTCCACCTCTGCTCACCAAGCCTTGTTTATCAAAGTTTCAGCCATTCTTTCAAAACCTCTTATTCCATGCCAGATGCATCTTAATTGTACTAATTCTCTCTGCTATATCGATATGTCAATAAGGATTCTCCATCTTGCCCACTGTATTTGCAATATCTGGGACTGTGATAAATAATGCATTCCTGATGATACATTGAGGCTATTTGTATGAAAGCACTACTAAAGCTAATATAGCTACAAGAAAAAAACCATCATTAATCTGAATTCATAGGACCTCTTGCGAGGGTTTATTTCTGCAAAAATAATAGTGTCTTGAGGGTTGGTCTAGAATGAAAGGAAAATACAGGCTATTTATATCTGCCTCACTGCTTCACAGATGCGTTGAAGTGAAATGCAAAACTCTTGTGGACTTGGTAGTGACTTTAAATCCCATCCCTGTATTCTTTCCATTGGTAGAAGAAAAAATTGGGTATATGAGCTATATCATCCTATAGTCACATATTCTATTCATAGCTAAAAACCCATTAGCTCAGTTACAAAGTTTAATAACAACCTGTATCACACATTGCTGTTGCAACAAATGACATTATAGAAATGTAGATTTTTATCTTTTCCTTTGAGTTTTCATTGTTAAAACAACTGACATAAAATCAGGATAACTGAGTTAGGTTTTATTGCTAGAAAGGAAAGAAAATACAGTAAGAGTTTGAGTGTATGGTTATCCTTCAACCTGTGTGTACACAGTGGAAGTTTATGTCCTATGCCACCTCTCAGAAGCAGGGGTCTTGTGCTTAGGAAGACTGTCAGAAGCTTCACTGGATGCCTTTTTCACCTGCTAAGATGATTTCTTGATCCAAAATGTGCTTAAACAGTAATGTTTTATAAAGCTTTTTGTTGTTGTTGTTTGCGGTACGCGGGCCTCTCACTGTTGTGGCCTCTCCCGTTGCAGAGCACACGCTCCAGACGCGCAGGCTCAGTGGCCATGGCTCACGGGCCCAGCCGCTCCGCGGCATGTGGGATCTTCCCGGACCGGGGCACGAACCCGTGTCCCCTGGATCGGCAGGCAGACTCTCAACCACTGTGCCACCAGGGAAGCCAGGGAAGCCCCTCCTATAAAGCTTTTAAAATACAATAAAGCAGCTACACTCTAAAAGCAAAGAACATCATCTTTAGAGCATCTCACTTTAAATAATATTTTGTTAAGGATTGTCCCACTTAACCAGAGTGCATCAAAGCTTATGCCTCTCGAGTGTGCTGACACTGTGCTCAGGAAATTTTGGTTTGATTCCCAGTGCTGGCAGACAAATTGTGGATCATAAATCCTGGTATATGGCAATGGTTTTCTAGATCAACAGGAGACACTCTAGACAAGAAACAGAGAAACAGGAGAGGGGGTAGATTCACCTCTCTGTAGTCCACAAAGCTTTCTGATGCCCTTACAAGGATTTTGAGTGCATTTCTGCCAGTATCAGCAATGGTGAAGTTCACCTTCACTAAAATCTAATTCCAGCACTAACTGGCAGGCCAGCACTAGTGAAAATAACATTCTGGTTTCCTCCATGACCCCAGTCCCGACATGATAACGGGAGCCCTCAACAACTTATTTCTAGCTTGGAATTCTTGATGGTTTATTTAGTTTGACTGCCTGTCGGAGATTGCTATTATGAATACAGTTGCTAGGGAAGGCCTGCCATCGTGCTGTTTGGCTTTTAAAGGGGTCAGGATTTTGCAACATCTCAAATAACACTTATGGCTTAATGTCTGCAAACAATGCAGCATTTAACATTTACTATGCATGAAGAGGATCATAGTTCATCATTTATTATTCAAAAATTATGTAAAATATTTTTATGATGGAATATGAAGAATGTGTTCAAAATATTCATGTATATAAACAGCACATAATAAATTTACCTTAAAACATCAATATGTAATCAAAGCGGTATCTGGAGTTGTGCAACATGGAGCCAAATTTTAAATATTTCAAAATTCAGACTTTTAATCACATATCTTTCAAGTGGATGAGACTGAGTTCTGGTACTCTTCAGGGAAGTGAACATTTAATTCCCTTTCCAAGGAGACTATCATTTTTATGGTAGAGAAAGGCTAGGTTCATTATAATTTAACCATACAAATTTCTCAATTCAAAAATTGATTGCCGGGCTTCCCTGGTGGCGCAGTGGTTGGGAGTCCGCCTGCCGATCCAGGGGACACGGGTTCGTGCCCCGGTCCGGGAAGATCCCACATGCCGCGGAGCGGCTGGGCCCGTGAGCCATGGCCGCTGAGCCTGCGCGTCTGGAGCCTGTGCTCCGCAACGGGAGAGGCCACGGCAGTGAGAGGCCCCCGTACCGCAAAAAAAAAAAAAAATTGACTGCCTGCTCCATCTTCCCATCATACTTGTTTCAAAGACGTGTTTTGGTTTCCTGTAAAAGAAGGCGATTGTGAATATTGGTTCTTGGAAACTGGCAAGAATGGAAAACATTGTAGTCCAAGTGAAGATGGTGTGAGCAGTGTGGCTGATGTGATTTGTTGTCCTCATTTGTGATTCAAGTCCCAGAACTTGTCTCAAACAGGAGGGTAGATTTCAATAAAATGTTAAATCCAAATGACTTGAGTGAGAGAATAAGAATGGATCCAATAAAATTTTTCTATTAACAAGATAATATAAATAATACAAACCTTTAGCTACTGATTTCGTAGTAAGACGTCTATTTTGTTAAAACAGTGACTTCAATGATTTTAAATGCCACACATTTGAGAGGCAGCCTCCAAAGAACTATCCAGAGTCTTGAATCCCTTTACAGATTTGATCCATTTGTTTTGGAAATAAATCATTTCCAAATTATTATTTTAATTATGTATGACACAATAGTACATCCTGCAAAAGTGATAAATTCTTTATAATATTTAAACTCATTATAGCTCACATTAAGTCTTTCTAGGAGGGGGTGACAATCTAGCTTCATAGGAGAATCACAAAGATTCTAAGTTAATGAAGTAAGTCTCTTTCCCTCCTTTATTTGCCTTTTCTCCTCTCTAGCTGTTTTTTGTCTTCATTTCTTGTTGTCCTTATTGTTTACTTATGTTAGCACTGTACATTTTAAAATACTGATATGCTTAATAAATATTTATTAAGTACCAATTATGCAGAAGCATGGTGCTAGGTGCTTTAAAAACGTTCTAATTAAAAATTTTACTTGCTCTAAATAACACAGTCAGCTAGAGGTAGATCAAGCATTGGATATCAGATCTTTGCATTATATCAACCCATAATACACGTGGCAATTTTATTCTATGAACATGATTTAAACTTCTACTTAAGTAGAACATTGCATGTTTTGAGTGAGGAGTTTTGTTTGCTCCCAAATTACATCTATAAGGTTTGAATTATTAGCTGCCATTGACTTTAATTAAACTCATTATGGCCTCACATGTCTGGCACTTGTTAAGGAGGGGAAAAAAAAGTTTAAAAATGAGCCAAGTGACTTGATACACACTCTCTCAGCAAATAACCATAACAAGCCATGCTGGGCCACAACTCAGCTAGCAGTGTGCTACTTGACCCTCGCCAGTGTTTTCATGCTAAAAAAATGTGTGTTCATCTTCCTTATTCTTCAATAAAGGATGTACTCCATTCAAGTGAATGCCTTCAGTGATTTGGTTTGAATGGAAGTGCAGGCACAAAATTATTTTCTTATTATTTCCTTTATGCAGGATAGGCACTCAACTAAACAATACTAGCTAATAGGGTCCTTCTTGGTCCATGTCACCAGAATATCCAAACATTCATTTAGGAAAGGAAAATACCAGCCATACAGATGCTCTAGTGGCAGGGTGCCACACACCTCTATGTCTGGAGTCATCCAGATGGCTGACTAAATGGCTTGGATTCATGTGGGTGTTCCTCACTGTATAGACAATGATTCTGGGACAATTAAAAGAAAAAAAATTACTCATGTTCAAACTCTTTAATGAACTACATTGCAGGGCATTTTTTTTTAAATTAAAAAATGTACTTATGTATTTTTCATTTAGTGTTTCAGTTTCATTACTTCAAAAATGCTAGAACAGAGGCCTAGAAAGGTGAAAGAATTACCCCAAATCACCTACACTCACTAGGAAGTGACAGAACATTACCTTGAACCCAGATGACTTGCAATTAAAAGCTCTTTTTACCACACCCCGCTACCTATATGAATACCGTAAGCATCAGATTACCTGTTTGCCTGTCAAAATATCACCTACACACTCCAGGAGTCCCCAAACCCTTCTCATTTGCCAAGGTGGACTAGGGAGAGGGGGAGGCACCATCTAATTATATATCGATTTATAGTTTTCAAAGCACATTTATGCAAAGAAATCTCACTCAATTGTTTATTCCTCCATGTATTTATTCAACTTATCATTGAGACCTTTTCTACCAGTGTCCTGATCTCCTATCCCCATTAGATAGCTATACTGTTCCTTCTCCCCTCTCCTATTCCATTCATCAAATCTCAGCTCTTATGATTCTAGCTTGTTCTATGAGGTGTAGGTGATTTTTTCCTCAGTCTTTCATATGTCTTTAATTTTCTCCAAGGCCTAAATGGAAAAATGAGAAATGTGATGAGGTGAGGGCAGGTTGTAGAAATAAATGAATAGGTTAGGATAATGATCATCAGTTCCATGGGGCAGGAACCAAAAAGTGGGGCTTCCCTGGTGGCGCAGTGGTTGAGGGTCCGCCTGCCAATGCAGGGGACACGGGTCCGTGCCCCGGTCCGGGAGGATCCCACATGCCGCGGAGCGGCTGGGCCCATGAGCCATGGCCGCTGAGCCTGCGCGTCCGGAGCCTGTGCTCCGCAGCGGGAGAGGCCACGACGGTGGGAGGCCCGCGTACCGAAAAAAAAAAAAAAAAAAAAAGGATTATGTGTTTAGTGACTCAAGGGGTGTATGTAGGATCACAAGTTTGCATTAAGTTCTGCAGTGACCAGAAGGGAAAGAAATAGTGGTGAGGAATAGTAGTAATGCAGAGTCGATAGTTCTTAAAGGAAAAAAGTAAGTGTGTGTGTGTGTGTGTGTGTGTGTGTAGGAACAGACTAAAAGTAGGAAAGCTATATTAATGGTGACTGAAAAAGAGGATGACAGCGGAGACGGCAAGAAGGAAACTCTTGGCCAAAGTCTTACCATTCCAGCCCCTGCAGAGAATCCTACAGTAGCTGCAGCTAAGAGGAATTCCCTTCTCACTGCCTGTGGTGAGCATGTATTACCAAAGTCCCAACTTGGAATTTTGAATGTATTTTCCCATAGAATATTATTGAAAGTTGTTGAATTCTTCAGTTCTGTTTATATAATACATCCGGTAAATGATAAATTATATTCGCATTGTTTCCTTGGGAATATGTCCTTTGAATTCTTAATAGCAGATTAACAAATTGTCTTTTAGAGCACAAACCGTTCTTAAAAAGGAGAGGGCCTACATTAGATTACAGTGACATCTCTAATTGTAGTGTATAGACATCTTGAGTCACTGTTCAATTAAACACAAACATCATGGAATAAAACATCAGCAGGGATTTAACCATTAAGGAAAAGTTGATATTTAACATGATGATACAAGGCTTTGAAAAAAATGGACTTTGTTTCTTTAGTACATAAGAGGATAAACAGAAAGTAACATTTGTTAAATGTTTACAGCTACTAGGCTCTATGCTAAATGCTTTATATTAGCTCAGTTAATTTTCATAGCAATCAAATGAAATGGTCATTATTATCCCCATTTACAGGTGAGAGAACTGAGTCTCAGAAAGGTTAAGAGATTTGTAAAGGTTGAAATAAGAATTCCTTCTTGAATTGTGTTTGTTTATTTGTTCACTATGTAGAGTGGAGTGATTTGATCGCCTGTTTATTGTTATAGCTCCTTCCTTCCTAGGTCTTTCTCTTGACCAAATCAACCACAGAAGAATCAACTGGACTTTCCAATTTTTCCAGTCCAGTGTCAATCGTGAGTTAGATTACCAATAAAGTCAACTCAATATTTTCATTAAATTATCTGATATAGCCAAATATTTAGAACAAAATTATTGAGAAATTTTTATTTTAGCATAGTTTACTGCATCCAAGTTCATAAGAAAAGTAAAAACTAAAATAATCCAGACTTTTTCACATTTTGTTCTAACATTTGGTCACATTTAGACATAATCTGTACATGATACTCCATTGAGAACAAAATAAGAAGAATATACCACGTAATCAGGCAAAATGAGACATTTCATTTTACGTAAAAAATTCAGAGCGGTCTAATATTCCTCACATAAATGAGAAAATTTATCATACTTTACACTTGTTCTGGTCATCGGCACACCTGGAATAACTGCTAAATGCCAGACTAGTCACTGTAGTCTGAACTATTATAAATCAATGCATTTGGAATAAGGTGCTGTTAATGCTAAATTTAAATTGAATTTTGTTTCCATATAATCTATATCAATGATTTTGGGGGCTAATATTGGCCGGTGTTTGAATATTTACTTTGAGCACTGGGTATTCAATGGTACAGAGAAAAGACACTTATTCCATCTTTAAACGGCATTCCTATGCTTGTACCAGTTACCATTTCAATAATGCAGAAAAAATTCATTATCAGGAATAAGATAAAACTTGGGGAGTTATTTTGTTTATCATATGGTAAATTTAAAATGTCCTTAAGTTTATATCCTGTTGCAAATTCTCAGGAACTATATATAGCAAATGTGATTTGGCTCAAGGGAAAAGGAGAAGCGGGAAGTTAAAGAGCATATTAGACCGGAAAGTTCAATAACACCAAGATCTATTAGGAAACCTTCAACAGGTCACACTGGGCCAAAAAATTATATAAAGGTACAAGCAAAAAAAAGTCAGGCCTATATAATGTCCACCAGCAGATCTCTTGCAGGACCACATATGGATTACCATGTCTCGATGTCATGAGTAAGTTCCCAACCCTGAAATTCCATACACCCTTTTCCTCATCCTCTTCATTTCCCTGGCCTTGATATATTTCCCCCACTGTCCTCTCCAATACCCCCTTTCCTCTACCCACTTAATAGTTCAGAAAGTTTCTTGGTTTCAAGATTAAGGTCAGAAAAAAAGGGGTTATTTCAACGCAAGGCTTTTATATATTTTTCAAGATAGGAGCTCCAAAAGCACCATCTAAAATCAAGCAACTGGAGGGAATTCCCTGGAAGTCCAATGGTTAGGACTCCATGCTTTCACTGCTGAGGGTGTGGGTTCAATCCCTGGTCGGGGAATTAAGATCCCACAAGCCACATAGCATGGCCAAAAAAAATTAAAAAATAAATAAAAATAAAATCAAGCAACTGGAAATGGAATCTTAGATGCATCAATAGAACAAATATAGCCTCTATCATTTTATGGATGAATCAAATATCTCCCCTCAGTAGTCTAATCAAAGACTTTGTGTGTGGGGGCTCTCCCACACATTTGCCATCTAGTTTGAAAATGAGTCAACTGGAGGATGCATTTAGTGTGTCCTTATGAAGAAAATGTTCTTGCTTAAGAGAAGAACTAAGCAACAAGAAAACTAATGTTTATTCACTCATCATATTCAATAGTTTAAGTCTATCAGGTTTTCTGATATGTGACAATTTTTCTCTCATTTGCAAAGGGCTATGCTATTCATTCCACAACATGTTCATTGTTCATATCTTTTCCATCAGAGAATCTAAGATTTATATGGTGTTTTACCTTATTTCTAAGTTTTTAGTAGAAATCAGAAATATATCAAGTTACAAATCTTCTGAAGCCTAAAAAACAGATGAGATGCTTTTTCTCTTTCTACTATTTTTTGTCAAATCACTCTAATTTAGTGTTGACCACAAGGCTTCTATGGATTTGTTTATTCTTTCCATCTGTACTAGTCCTTTTTTGTAACCAAGAGGATGGGATATGCCACCATATTGTAGGTGTCATTCCTGAAAATAATGACTTATTGGTACATCTGACAATGATGTTACAAGGCTTGAAACAGAAGTCAATTCCATTGAAAACAGACTGATTACTTCAGATGTCACCTCTCAGTATATGGAACCCTAGTTACTGTATTAGAAAAGTTTAAAAACAAACAGGAAAAAAGAAGAGGTAAAGCATCTCTGTATTGATCTATATAGCACCTGTATTAATGACCATACTAGTGACCTAATATGTACGTTTTGTTGCTCTCAGATATGTTTTTTCGCGGGCCTCTCACTGTTGTGGCCTCTCCCGTTGTGGAGCACAGCCTTCGGACGCGCAGGCTCAGCACCCATGGCTCACGGGCCCAGGTGCTCCGCGGTATGTGGGATCTTCCCGGACCAGGGCACGAACCCGTGTTCCCTGCATCAGCAGGCAGACTCAACCACTACGCCACCAGGGAAGCCCCAGATATATTTTTTTTAAGACTGACTTGCTTTAAAATTTACTTAGAAAGTTTCAAATGGGATAATCTTTGAAATCCTATGACATACTCCTTTTACAGTTGAAATTCTTGTATCCTAGGATTTTTTCTCATTCTTTGGAATTGACTGAACTTCCAGGCCTCAACAATTTAAGTAAATCCTTTTATTTTAATTTTGATAAATCCTTCATATTTTGAACACTGTCATCCGTTATGGTGTAAGAGGGTGGTATTTACATGAGAATACCACTTATCATTAGCATTCATACACCTTACTCTTCATCAGGGGCAGATGCATATTTATCTTTTTTCTTTTGGTGTATGTGTTTAATTTTATTCAATGATGTATCAAAATATTTGGTTTGCAGTAAGTATACTTAACAAAAACTCTCTTTAGCCCTTTTGTTCACCACTGGTTGAAATTTGATATGGCTGGCAAGTCAAAAGAAGGAGGAAGAAGGGAACTAACATTTACTGACCATTTACTCCATGCTGGGTCTTTTCCACACAATGTCTCACTTAATCTTCACATGCTATCATGATGATATTATTTCCTCAGTTTTGGAAATCACAGGCACAGACAGGTTAAGAAGCTTACCCAAGGCATTCCAACTAGCATTTTCAGAGTCAAGTTTGCCTGTTTCTTTTTCCCATGTGTGTCTTTCTATATAACACACTGCATTTATTTCCAAAGGGTCCGTTGCTTTCTGACTCATGAACCTTTATGGTTTGAGTATACAATTACTTATTCTGATTAAATTCTTACCATTTAATCTCCTCTCTCTCACTGTCCAAGTTAGGCAATCTCAGACTTTCCTATACTTACTTTATACTTAAATTTGTATTTAGAATGTTGTGATTTTGATATCTTAAGATACTGAAAATATCATTGTCCTATGTATATTTCATGCTGAACTGGCTAGATGCTTATGATATCACTTAAAAGTATGGATTTTAGAATCATAGTGTTGGAAAGGACCTTAGAAATAACCCCAACCTCCAAGTCTATGTTCAACACTACACCCAGGTTGAGCCTTTTTTTTTTTTTTTTTTTGCAGTACGCGGGCCTCTCACTGTTGTGGCCTCTCCCGTTGCGGAGCACAGGCTCTGGATGCGCAGGCTCAGCGGCCATGGCTCACGGGCCCAGCCGCTCCGCGGCATGTGGGATCTTCCCGGACCAGGGCACGAACCCGTGTCCCCTGCATTGGCAGGCGGACTCTCAACCACTGCGCCACCAGGGAAGCCCCGGGTTGAGCCTTTTAAAACTTGTTAGATGACGTCACTCTTGCTCAAATGTCCCAAGAGGCATCCCATTTCTCTCAGAGGTGGGTCCAAGGACCTCGCCTCAAAGGATCTACAAATCCCTGCCTTACCTGCTCCTGACCCCTGCTCCCTGACCACTCTGGCCTCCTGCTCTTTCTTGAACAAGCCAGACATGTTCCCACCCTATGGTCTCTGCATCAGCTGTTTCCTTTGCATGAAGCACCATTTCCCCCAGATACCTGTATGGCTCATTCCTTCTCTCTTTCAGCTCAAACGTGACCACTTTACTTGCAACTGCATGTCCTCACCCCTCAGTTGCCCTGCCTCCTATATGCTTTTCTCCTCTCCATTGTACTCTATACACCCAACATACTGTATATTTATTTATTTACTTCCCTGTCTCCTCCCAGTAAATTGTCAGCTCCATGAGAACAGAAAATTGCGTCTCTTTTTTTCCCACTGAGCTCTTGCCAGCATCTGGGACAGTGCCTGACACGTGGTTAGTAGTCAATAGATATTTGTTAAATGAATAAATAAATGTACATTTCAACAGATACTACCCACAGGGAACATTACATTGAGTTTCATTGAAGAGTCATAGGAAAATAAGAAAAAAAGTAATCTCCATATTCCAAGCATGTTAGTGTGAAAGGGCAAAGACAAATTTAATCCAAGGCAGCCATGGATGGAAAAGTGAACTTGTTCCTATTAAATAAGACTCTTGAGCAAGACAATGTTGTTCTAAAAGATTCTAGTACATAAGTTCTGACATACGATGTTCCATGGGTGGGGAACATATATAAACTCCACACAATCCATACAAGTCTTTGTGGCTTACATTAGTTGGTTTTTCTTCAGTCTACTAATACTCTGAAGGAAAAGTAAAATGTGTAAGCATCCATGAAGAAAACTTGGACCAACCCTCTTTTATCTATCTGGTTGAAAGAACTGACCATAATAAACCCCTTCTATTCAACCTTCTCCTGATCTCATCACTGTCTAATGAGAAATGAAGTTTTGGTTCTACTGATTGGGTTTGGAGTGAGATGGGAAGAAAGGAGGTAGTTTTAATTAAAAATGAAATAACACTGTATTTACATTCTTTGTGCCCATGTGAGATATGTCTCTCCATGGCTCCTGAACTTTCTTTTGTAAATAGTTTCACAGAACAAATTCTGTTCATGTGTTTCAAAGAAAGCTAAGTTGTATATACATTTCTTAATATCACTAATTTCTTTTACTGGGGAGTAGACTGGAAGTAGTTGTCAAAATACTTTTACTTTTTATTTTGAATTGTGCAATTAAAATTTTTTTTAAAGAAACATAAACTCAATTTTTAGTTTATCAAAAGCTAATTTGGAAAAAATCTGTATGTCTGTTAAGGTATATTCTGCACATGTGACTAACAATGCTGGGGCCATTGAATTTGCTTACTAAATATTTGCTTGATTGAGTAAATAAGTTCATGAATGATTTTTTAGTTCCCAGAAACGAAGTAGGAAGGGAAGAAAATAAAACTGTTTCACGGAATTCTAAAAAAGACTCCAGCAACTGGAAAGAAAGAACATGGCCTTGGTAAAGTATCAGGAGAACAGGGAAAGCCTGGATTCCTTCCAGAGTCAGCCCAGGAATGCCAAAAGATCTGCAGGGAAAGAAGAGGGCAGAGTTCAGGCTTGAAGCCAGGAGGCCTGAGGCAAGATCAGAGCCCCAGCTGGGATGGTGGCCATAGGCAAGATCCTGGGCCTGCAGGTAAAGTTTGAAGGGCCAAAGCCAGGTTAAATATCAAGGACATATACCTACATATGAATTTATATCACACACATTTAAATGGGTGTCTATAGGATGACATGGGAGTGAGAATCCAGGGATAAAGGAATATTAATAAAATAAACTAAAACAAGAGTAGGGCTTCCCTGGTAGCGCAGTGGTTGAGAGTCCGTCTGCTGATGCAGGGGACACGGGTTTGTGCCCCGGTCCGGGAAGATCCCACATGCCGCGGAGCGGCTGGGCCCGTGAGCCATGGCCGCTGGGCCTGCGCGTCCGGAGCCTGTGCTCCACGACGGGAGAGGCCACAACAGTGAGAGGCCCGCGTACCGCAAAAAAAAAAAAAAAAAAAAAAAAAAGAGTATCATTATAGGTTTTAATAATGATAACATGCCAAGAAGTGAAGAGTATGAAGGTCACAACTTTTGCACTTGAGGTCAAAAGAAAAAAAGAGTCAGAAAAATAAATGAGTTAACTAGAAACTAACATTTAGCTCAAAATGTTGATACAAATCTAGCTGAGAAGCCATTCTTTAATGTTGATATGAATGAAAAAAGTTTTGAGGTTTTAGTTGTCTGTAGCTTGGGTCATCACTGTGATGCAGCTGTCAAAGAAAAACTAACTCTGGCAGCATTAAAGGAAACATAATGACCAGAACAAAGAGAGTTATAGCGTACCTCTACTCATAAAATCACATCCTGGTGATGATAATCAGTTCTGGTTGCCAAAGTTTAAACTTTGGCAAAGTGGCCTACATTCAGCGAAGAAAACCATGTCATAGGAAAAAGCTTAACATAACTGATCAGGGTATGAAACGATTCACAACGCAGGTGTGCAAAAATAATAGCTAGCAAAAAACTGGCTTCTTAATCTTCTGTTATAACATAATGTCTGCCTTTCAGCCTCTGCTCTACTGAGTTGCCAGTCCAAAAAGGATACCTCCCAAGTTATTATTCAATTCTGGGGTCTTAGGCATTACCCTTGTATTGATGTTGGGGGCTACACATTTTTCAGTCATCGGTCCCACAGGTAACTGATGAGATAGTCATTGTTCACATGTACCTCTTTCAGCTTAGCTACACTTGGCTGCTTCTTTGCCATTTGGGGGCAGGGAAACCTGGGGTGAAGCTGACTCTTCCAGTGTTAAATGTAGTACATGGCACCTGGGAAGTTACAAAGTATCTAATAAAAGAAGGAAAAACTTAAATTCAAAATATAATTGGAAATGCATAAGCTTGTTGCATGGGAGGTGATCAAAATATTGAGCTAAATTTTATTACCTTTTTAAAGAATCTTTTTCTTTAAGAAAATAAAACTATGTATCATCATAAACACAAGTAAGTGTAAAGCATACCCACAAAAACCATAATCTATTTTTAGGGAAAAAGAGTTTTGATGACTCATCAAATATTCAGGCCATGTTATAAGCAAGATAATGAAAACCTCAAAATAAAAATAAAACTCCACATAACAGAAATCATTTTATACCTGTAAAACATATTAACATCTTCGCTTTCTTCTCATTTTTAGCTTCAAAATAATCACAAATAATTCTTCTCCAAATTCTTTCAAATAACATACATGTGCTTATGATTCAATGCATTCCATTAAAATAATGTGAAAGAAATATGGACAAAGACATAAGCACACAATTGACAGTGAGTTGAAATTTTAAAATGACTAGAAATGGGGCTTCCCTGGTGGCGCAGTGGTTGGGAGTCCGCCTGCCAATGCAGGGGACACGGGTTCGTGCCCCGGTCCGGGAGGATCCCTCATGCCGCGGAGCGGCTGGGCCCATGAGCCATGGCCGCTGGGCCTGCGCGTCTGGAGCTTGTGCTCCGCAACGGGAGAGGCCACACAACAGTGAGAGGCCCGCGTGCCACAAAAGGAAAAAAAAAAAAAAGACTAGAAATGATAAGATCAGTGTGTGGGAAAGGCTGTGGGTGAGGCACTGTGAATGGAGAAGTGCTGCACCTTTTACACCCCCAGCCCTCCCCCTCACCACCTCTATGAGCACGTGGGGCTGGCACACCCCGGGATCAAAGGATTTAACCCTGTCCTCTTACCCTGAGGCCCTCCATGTGACCTCAACCTGGTTTATGGTCCAACCGACATTGCCCCCCCATCCAAAGTCTCACAAGTTTTCCACTGTCCTTCTAGGCCAAGCCCCTGCCCCTGAGTTCCTCATGGCTGACCCTCTCTCCACCACCTGACCTCCAAAATAAAGTTCCAGCTTTTAATTTACCTGAGGCCTCAGGTCCAAAGAAAAAAATATGAACATCAGTTTGAGCTCACTTTTCTGTCCCACCCCACTCTGCAAGGAGTAGAGCTTACAGGGGCTTGCTGCTTTAGTAAAAAATTTGTAAATGGCCTCGATGTTTCACTTTTTAATATTAGATTTTGTTAGTTAATGGGAGCTGGAGAGTCAAAGAAAAGTAACTTGGGTGGTGACTGGGTGTCTGAGTATCATCTGCCATCTTCTCCAAAAGAAGTAGATAATGGTGGGTGTGGGAAGCTATGAATCTGAACATTGTTTTATAGCTTCTGAGCATTAAACAGATACTTCACCAGCTTTGCTACCGAAAGAGATAAACTACCATAGTTTTTCTTCAATCTTGCATATAGTTTTATTTGCTACTATGAGAATTATGATTTCCTCCACCTACTTCTCATTAGAGTGGTACTAGTTTTCAGTAATGACTGTAAAATGCATTGCAGGGAACATGCAGCATTCATCACTCTGTCTCACTAAACTATTTTGATGAGCTGTGTAAAAAATATGAAATTAATAAAAAGGACATTTGAAAGTGTTAAAAAACATGAAAACTAGTCATGTGACTACTCTCTCTCATTTCTTCTCCTAAAATTTTCTCACAGAAAACTCATGTTCTTTCTTGTTTGCTAGGTTTTTCTTCTAGCCTTTTGCATCAGAGAGTTCTTGTGAGGAAGAAAGGCTAGAGGTTTGGGTGAGATGAGCTTTGAATAACTTTATTCTGATGACAAAGAGAATGCGTATAACATCAAACAAGACAAGATGAAGCATTATTTTTATCTTTAAATTACTTTCCTAAATTCATTTATTCATTTGTCATCCAATAAATGTATACTGACCACCTACTGTGTGCCAGGCACTATTCTTCATATTGGGGATGAAACAGTGAAAAAAATCTACAATTCTTGCCCTGGTGAAGCTTACATCCCAGAGGGACAAAAATTACACACACACAAAAAGGTCAAATACGTGGTATTAAGATCTTAGCCATTGGGCATAATTTTTCCTAAATTTAGCCTTTTTAGTTATTATGCATAATTTTAGTATAACTCTCTACCTACAAACTTCCTCTCTGTCTGTCCTTTAATAATCTTGCCACTTAATTCTGTTTTATTCTATTCAAACTCACAGGTATCCATTGAACTCTCAAAGTGTGGATGCTCTGACAGGTGTTACAGTAGAAATGCAAAAATAAAGGAATTGTCTGATGTGTTCTTTGCCCTCAGAGAACTTTTAATCTATAGTTGTTAAGCGTTGTACAATAGCATTTAAACCAGTCGGAATATTCTGAAGTGTTATGGACTAGGGGAAGGAAGTGGCAAGAATCAGTCACAAAAGAAATACATTGTTAAGGAAGATGCCATGGGAGTTTATATTGGGAATGAACCTTGAAGTTCTGCAATGGAAGATTGGAGAAAGGAGATTATATCAGGCCCTGGAAAAGGAATGACCAAAGATATGAATGACTATTGCATATTGGGGAGAAAAAAGAAACCCAACTTCCTTTAAGCAGAGAGTAATTTATGGTCCATCATTGGGGCTAAATCTGCGCTGAGGACAAGAAATCAAATTGTTGATAGTTTTAATTCAAGCTGAACATCAAGAGTCAAAGACTTTGACTTAGGATATTCCTCAAACTGAGTTAATTTGGCCAAACTCTGTGGCTCATCTAATTATGTGTACGTTCTGAGTGAAAGTAGTGAGTTAAAAGGCTCTATTACATGGTTTCTCAAGGATAGAAAGTTTGTCAAGGAAACAAAGGGTCTCAAAATTGGGTTTCAGTTTTAAGAACGCAAACTGATGTACATGAATTAATATGGATTTCCCATGTCCTTGGGAAAATCTTGGACTAAAAATCTTCATCCTTATTCAGTGGTATTGGCCTAAGGGACCAACCTAAGGACTCAAGAAAAATAACCCAACGAATATAGTTTGCTCAACAAATATTACATTCCATTCATCACAAATTTATGGAGCACTTCTTTTGTTTTTTTTTTTACTTACTAGATTATTAGTTTATTATAGAAAGGTATAACCCAGAACAGCCAGATGGAAGAGATACACAGGGCAAGGTACATGGGAAGGAAGATAAGGCTTCCATGCCTTTTGCAAGCACGCCACTCTCTCAGATCATGTGTTCACCAATGTGGAAGCTCTCCAAACCCAATCCTTTTGTTTTTGTTTTTTTTTAACATCTTTATTGGAATATAATTGCTTTACGATGGTCTGTTAGTTTCTGCTGTATAACAAAGTGAATCAGCTATACATATACATACATCCCCATATCCCCTCCCCCTTGTGTCTCCCTCCCACCCTCCCTATCCCACCCCTCTAGGTGGACACAAAGCACTGAGCCGATCTCCCTGTGCTGTGCGGCTGCTTCCCACTAGCTATTTTACATTTGGTAGTGTATATATGTCCATGCCACTCTCTGTGGAACACGTCTTCATACTTTGGGTGCTGTGAGAAGAAAGATGGGAATGTACCACTTGGTTCTGCCTCATTATTCAACACATCTTTATTGAGCAACTTTTATGTTGTAAAGACTGATGCTTTATGAGCCCTACTAAAGCATCTGGTGATTTTTCCTTAATAAGTATCATTTGTGGGTAATTACCCACCTTTATATCTTGACCTCCCCATCCTATTTCAGAATTTTAGAAGCTGTGTGAAACGGAATCAGAGTTTGTCATTTACATTTAGGTTGAAGGAAATGACAAAAAATAAATTAGATAGTAGGAAACAACCATTTTTTCCAATGAAACTGAAAGAAATTTGGTTCACTGAAGATAAATTCAAACTACTCAGTCTCTTGCAGGTCTTGCTCTAAAGAGTGATGTCTGCACCATTTTCCAGAGAGGACAGCTTTATGGCCTTTCTCCAGTTCTCACTTTAACTCCATTTATTGTGGACTTGGCAATATCACAAAAGTTAAGTGAATTTTACAGTTTTTCCAAAAGCTGATCAGATGTTACTTTTATGTTTAATGTTTTCCTCCGAAATGTCATCTTATGTGTGTCAAAATAATAATGAATATACAACCAAAGGAACAAAGGAAAGACTCAACAAAATAACAGAAAGCTTACAAACATTTATTGAGTACTGAAGTGAAGTTGAAGAAAGGTGGTTTGAATTAGGAAAGAAATGAGACGATGGGTCTGACTGATAGATTTTCTCCATATACATTAAAAATATGCTAATTAAAAATTTAATGAATCCTTATTACACTTCTCATATATCAAATCTTGTTAAGTATTTTCTTATATATTATCTTGTTAAATTCTTATAGGAAATCTGTTGAGTAGTTAATACAAAATACTTTTTTTTGGTATCTGCAAAAGTGAACATTAGAAAAGTAAGTCAACCTAGAAGAAATGGACAAGTTTCTAGAAACATACAGCCCACCAAAACTGAATCAATAAGAAATAGATAACTTGAACAGACAGATCACTAGAAGTGAAATAGAATCTGTAATTTAAAAAGACCAAAAAATCCCAAACTCCCTACAAACGAAAATCCAGGACTGAATGGCTTCACTGGGGAATTCTACCAAACATACAAAGAACCTATACCAATCCTTCTCAAACTCTTCCAAAAGACTGAAGAGGAAAGAACACTCCCAAAGACATTCTATGAAGCCACCTTTACCCTGATACCAAAACAAACCAGACAAAGACACTACCAAAAAAGAAAATTACAGGTCAGTATCTTTGATGAATATAGATGTAAAATTTCTCAACAAAATATTAGGAAACTGAATCCAACAATATATTAAAAAGATTATATACCAGGACCAAGTTGGATTCATTTCAAGGTCACAAGGATGGTTCAATGTATGCAAATCAATCGATGTGATACACCACATCAACAAAAGAAAAGACAAAAACCACATGATCATCTCAATAGACGCAGAAAAAGCATTTGATAAATTCAACATCCATTCACAATAAAAAAAACACTATCAAACTCTTAGAGGAAAACATAGGCAGAACACTCTATGACATAAATCACAGCACGATCTTTTTTGACCCATCTCCTAGAGAAATGGAAATAAAAACAAAAATAAACAAATGTGACCTAATGAAACTTCAAAGCTTTTGCACAGCAAAGGAAACCATAAACAAGACCAAAAGACAACCCTCAGAATGCGAGAAAATATTTGCAAATGAAGCAACTAACAAAGGATTAATCTCCAAAATATACAAGCAGCTCATACAGCTCAATATCGAAAAAACAAACAACCCAATCCAAAAACGTGTGGAAGAGCTAAATAGACATTTCTCCAAAGAAGATATACAGATTGCCAACAAACACATAAAAGAATGCTCAACATCATTAATCATTAGAGAAATGCAAATCAAAACTACAATGAGATATCATCTCACACCGGTCAGAATGGCCATCATCAAAAATCTACAAACAATAAATGCTGGAGAGGGTGTGGAGGAAAGGGTACCCTCTTGCATTGTTGGTGAGAATGTAAATTGATACAGCCACTATGGAGAACAGTATGGAGGTTCCTTAAAAAACTAAAAATAGAACTACCATATGACTCAGCAATCCCACTACTGGCCATATACCCTGAGAAAATCATAATTCAAAAAGAGTCATGTACCAAAATGTTCATTGCAGCTCTATTTACAATAGCCAGGACATAGAAGCAACCTAAGTGTCCATCAACAGATGAATGGATAAAGAAGATGTGGCACATATATACAATGGAATATTCCTCAGCCATATAAAGAAACGAAATTGAGTTATTTGTAGTGAGGTGGATGGACCTAGAGACTGTCATACAGAGTGAAGTAAGTCACAAAGAGAAAAACAAATACTGTATGCTAACATATATAATATTTGGAATCTAAAAAAAAAAAAAAAAATGTCAGAAGAACCTAGGGGCAAAATGGAAATAAAGATGCAGACCTACTAGAGAGTGGACTTGAGGATACGAGGAGGGGGAAGGGTAACCTGGGGCAAAGTGAGGAGTGGCATGGACATATATACACTACCAAACGTAAAATAGCTAGTGAGAAGCAGCCGCATAGCAGATGGAGATCAGCTTGGTGCTTTGTGACCACCTAGAAGGGTGGGATAGGGAGGGTGGGAGGGACGGAGGGAGATGCAAGAGGGAAGAGACATGGGGACATATGTCTATGTATAACTGATTCACTTTGTTATAAATCAGAAACTAACACACCATTGTAAAGCAATTATACTCCAATAAAGATGTAAAAAAAAAAAGTAAAATAATAATAATAAAATCGTCGAAGACCTAAACAGACATTTCTCCGAAGAAGACATATAGACGTCCAATAGGCACATGAAAAGATGGTCAACATTGCTAATTATTAGAGAAATGCAAATCAGAACTACGGTGAGGTATCACCTCACACCAGTCAGAATGACCACCACTAAAAAGTCTACAAATAATAAACGCTGAAGGGGGTGTGGAGAAAAGGGAACCCTCCTACGTTGTTGGTGGGAATGTAAACTGGTACAGCCACTCTGGAGAATAGTACGGAGGTTTCTTAAAAAACTAAAGATAGAGCTATCATATGATCTTGCAATCCCACTTCTGGGCATATATCCAGAGAAAGCCATATTTTGAAAAGATACATATACCCCAATGTTCACTGCAGCACTATTTACAATAGCCAAGACACGGAAGCAACCTAAATGTCCAAGACAGATGAAAGGATAAAGAAGATATGATATATACACACAATGGAATATTACTCAACCATAAAAAAGAATGAAATAATGCCATTTGCGGCAACATGGATGGACACAGAGATTATCCTACTAAGTGAAGTAAGTCAGACAAAGACAAGTATCATATGATACCACTTATATGTGGAATCTAAAAAATAATACAAATGAATTTATTTACAAAACAGAAACAGACTCACAGATGTAAAAAACAAATCTATGGTTACCAAAGGCGAAAGGCCGGGTGGGGGGGGTGGGTAGGGGTAAATTAGGAGTTTGGGATTACTAGATACAAACTATTATATATAAAGTAGATAAACAACAAGGTCCTACTGCATAGCACAGGGAACTATATTCAATACCTTGTAATAAACTGTAATGGAAAAGAATCTGAAAAAGAACACACACACATATATAAAATTGAATCACTTTTCTGTACACCAGAAACTAACACAACATTGTAAAAATCAACTATACTTCAATAAAAACAAACAAATAAAACTCCCAAATGAAAATGCCAGATAAAGAGGAACTGATCATGTAAAGCATTTGGGTTGCCATGTAGAGCATTTAATGTACTGAGCCCAATAATCTGTTTGGTTAGAAGTTGTCAAAATGCTTCCTATGATTGATTTTGCATCAGGTCAAATTATATGCCAATTCTCTTACTACCAAAAAAATTCTTAATGCAACAGTAATTCAGTGTTTGCTTGACCTTAATATTATAGATTTTGCATCAGTGAAAACACATTTCCTTTCTGTTCTTAGGAGGTTGAAGCGAAGGTAAAATATCTTTAGGCCCAAGCTGACTACCCATAGTAAAAGCTGTTTAGCAACATAATTTATAGGGAACACGTGATAGTTTCCAGGAGTGATATGCGTCATCTTCCCACATGAAACTATGTAGAATGTAATTTTACAGTTGGGTAAGTTCTCAAGGCAGGGCACAGAGATCTGGCTGTGGGATGCCCATTAATGTCAGAAGGAGTCAAGGGGCTCTATTCCTCATGCCCCTCTTAGAGAATGCACCTGTGTCAGCCTGCTGTGAGAAGAGTCCATTCCTTTTCTGGAAATTCTGCATGCTGATGTTAACCGGCATCATGTATGGACGTTTATAAAACTTTAGGTTGGTACTTAGATTTACCTATGGTTAATCATGGTGTGAAAATCCAAAGTCATGCATTTTTACCCCCATATAATTCTAGATTTCTTTTATAAAAATGAAAAGGCCATTGTAAGCATAAATATACAATGTGATGTGAAATAGAAGTCATATAATAGAAAATCTATGCAATGTTCTAATGTGATGTTATATAATTATAATGCTTACAGAACGATGATCCATATGGTTTCAGACGTAGAATATTAATAATGTAGCTAAAAATGCAAAGTCCACGTAATAGTGGATAATTCTAATATCTCAAGTCTTTGCTTCCTATTTCTTTCACAGAGGAAAGTTGACACATAGGCCCTAGCAATACTTGTTAAAATTCCCATTTTTCTTTTTTAATTTACAACCCTCACACACTTCAGCAACCTCTAAACTGCTGCCCTCTAAAAATCCTCCACTTACTCTTGAATACCTATGTTGTATTTATTTTCTTTCCTCCCGTCTCTTTCAAAAGTCCTAGAAACAGCCTGGTTAGGCTGGATGTGCCTGTGAGGGCATGGTGTGGGCAAGAAACTGAGGAGGCCATGCCATGATCCTCCTTAGCAGAAGGTAAACGCAAAGCAAATGGTAATCAACAATACATAATCACAGAGATTTTTGGAAGCATGCATTGGATATCATGCATGTACTCATTTTTACAAATTTTATAAATTTGCAAGTATTTTACAATACGTATTTTTAAGTGCTAAGTACAAAGAACCACAGAGAATACAGAAACGAAAAAACTACAGAGATATAACTTCTGCTATCAAAGAAGGAGTTTAAAATTTAGATGATGGAAATGTTCTATAATATACCATTTTATTATAGAAAGCATTAATGGTAGCCATCAGCCACATGGAGTTGTAAAGCACCTGAAATATGGCTGAAGTAACTGAAAATGTTAGTTTCTGATTACACTTAATTTACATTTAAACTTGAATAGCCACACATTTTAATTTTTGTTTTTAAGAGATTTGAAGTTTCATTCATGATGAATCTCTAAGGCCCAAAAGGAGTGCTTAGTACAGGTGCTGAATACACATCTGGTGAGCGAACTAACCAATGAATTAAAAAAACGTCTCTCCAGAGCCCCAGCCCAGAGCCACCTACCTCCCTTCCCTCCCACATTTTTAAGAACTTGACCCCCTCCCGCCATGGTCTCTCAAACAGGACCTCTAGCTCAGAGCTCCACAGTATCTGGCCCTTCCAGCTTTCTATCTCAACCAGTAACTAACTCTTCCATTTAAACCTCCATGAAATCCAGGCAACTCCATCTCCTAAGCATCTCTGGAAACATCCTTCTCTCCTGCCCTACCTGCACCACCCACACGAATGCAGGTCTCAACCAGTCTTAAGAAGCTCAAAACTGAGCTGTCATTATCTCACTTAATACCTTCCCATTGCTTTTTTTTTTTTTTTTTTTTTTGGCGGTACGCAGGCCTCTCACTGCTGTGGCCTCTCGCGTTGCGGAGCACAGGCTCCGGACGCGCAGGCTCAGTGGCCATGGCTCACGGGCCCAGCCGCTCCGCGGCATGTGGGATCTTCCCGGACCGGGACACAAACCGGTGTTCCCTGCATCGGCAGGCGGACTCTCAACCACTGCGCCACCAGGGAAGCCCTTCCCATTGCTTTTGATGTAGTCCGTCTTCTCATCCGGATCCTGAGGGTCTGCGTGCTCTACACCTCCACACTTGGCGTGGTACTCCAGGCTCCAGCTCTTTGGCCTCTATTCCTTTCCTCTACTTTCTCCCTCCTGGGAGTCTTCCCAGAACCCCAGTAGTGGGTAAGGTGGGCCCAGCTTTCCGCACTACTTACCCCATCCAGGCCTGGGGGCTTAGGGCTACTCCTCTTCTCTCCCTACACTAACACAGTCCCTGTCCAACCAAATGAATCTTCGCACCAGGACACTGACCATTCTCATTCTGTCCTTCTATGGCACCTCGGACCTGGGCTGCCCACCGCTGAGCTTCCTGAGGGTTGGCGAAGCCCAGGCCGAGGGTCCCAGGCCCTCCTGGTGAAGGCTGCAGCTCACGCTGACTGGGGCCTCGGACGCGGTAGGGGACTGACTCCCAGGGCCACTCCTGAGGAGGAGGAGAGTCCGGGCTCAGTGCCTTCCCCCAGCACACACTGCACGATGACCAAAGGAATACGGGGTAACATTTGCAGGCCCACTTTCACCGCCCTAAGCCCTTGACTCGTGTTATCTTACGAAACCCTCACAGTAGTCCTATGAAGGTAGGTACTAACATTATGCCCATTTTACAGAAGAGGAAACAGAAGCAAGTTAAAAACTGACTGCTTGGGCTTCCCTGGTGCCGCAGTGGTTGGGAGTCCGCCTGCCGATGCAGGGGGCGCGGGCTCGTGCCCCGGTCCGGGAGGATCCCCCCCGTGCCGCGGAGCGGCTGGGCCCGTGGGCCATGGCCGCTGGGCCTGCGCGACCGGAGCCTGTGCTCCGCGGTGGGAGAGGCCACAGCTGTGAGAGGCCCGCCTACCGCAAAAACAAACAAACAAACAAAAAAACTGACCGCTTAAGGGCATTGGGCTGGCAAATGTAGGAGCCAGGCCTCCGGCGCCCCTGATGACTCCAGTCCCCACTCGCGGCCTCCAACCAGGAACGCCCTAATCGCTCTGGGTTCCGCTCAGCTACAGCCTCTGCGGCTGCGCAGAGTGTCCGGCGGCGTCAGGCAGGCTCCCAGAAGCCTCCGCGCGCGCATGGCCAGGAGCGGCACTGCCGAGCTCAGGGATGAAGTTGCCACCCAGCTACCCGAGGCGCGCCCTCTCTGGTTCCACACACTGAAGTTTGAATAGCTACCATATTCGGCAGAGCAAATCTGGAAAATCCAAAAGTCGAGTTTGTGAGTAAGTACCAACAATTTCAAAGGAGGGTTAGTGCTACCATAAAAGTACACAGTTCTTTGAGGCTGAGAGAAGTAAAATATCTCCGTTGAGAAAAATTTAAAACAATAGTTTAATGTAGATTTGAAGGATGAAGAAGCGTCATTTAGGGCTTCCCTGGTGGCGCAGTGGTTGAGAGTCCGCCTGCCGATGCAGGGGACACGGGTTCGTGCCCTGGTCCGGGAGGATCCCACATGCCGCGGAGTGGCTGGGCCCGTGAGCCATGGCTGCTGGGCCTGCGCGTCCGGAGCCTGTGCTCCGCAACGGGAGAGGCTCGTGCACCGCATAAAAAAAAAACAAAAACAATCATTTGTATTGTACAGTTGATTTCATGGATGAGTTTAAAGGGTATCAAGTGTTTTTTTTTTTTTTTTTATTTTTTTGCGGTACACAGGCCTCTCACTGTTGCGGCCTCTCCCGTTGCGGAGCACAGGCTCCGGACGCGCAGGCCCAGCAGCCATGGCTCACGGGCCCAGCCGCTCCGCGGCATGTGGGATCCTCCCGGAACAGGGCACGAACCCGTGTCCCCTGCATCGGCAGGCGGACTCTCAACCACTGCGCCACCAGGGAAGCCCTCAAGTGTTTTATATACTCTTGTTTATTCAAGTCCCAAGCTGGGAAATATTGCCTCTACTTTATAATGTTTGGAACTGAGACTCCGGGGTTAATTAACATACCCAAGTTTACGTGGCTAGTAAGTAGTGCTTACGAGGATTGAACCCAGGTCTACCTGACTCCTGACCTCAGGTGTGTTCCACATCACTATGCTGGTGAAGGAGTGAGGGGGAATCAAAAATTATTCAAGGCTACAAAACAGGATGACTTGAAGGTGGCAGTGCCATGATCAGAAGTGGTTTAGGTAGGCAGAGGGTTAGCTTGGAGGTGGTGGATGGATGTATAAAGTACTCAGGGAGAAGATAGCAGTGAAGATTTGGAACTGAGGGAAAGACTGAATGCTTAGGATGAGAATAGATGTGGGAGCCAACTGCAGAATCTGATGAGTGCGGCTGGAGTAGCGGTGGATCGTAACAGGGAAGAATGCACAAATAAGGGTGCATAATTAAAATCTTAGGAAACATGCCTTTTTAGGGCTCAGGAAGAGAAGAGGAGCCACTAAACGGATCAGTGGAGTGATTAGAGAAGGAGGAACAAACAATATCAAGTAAGTGGTGGTCACCAGTGTCAAATACTATAGAGAGAACAAGGAGGGTGAAGAGGTAGCAGTGAGAATGAAGAGTTTCCTGTTGGAAAGTTTCGTGACCCTTAAAAGAGAGGAAGCACAACTATTTAGAAGCCCTCAAATTTCCTCAAAATTTATACTTTCCCAAGGCCCTTCCCTACACTCCTAAGCCTATGCACTCATGCATACCAGTTGTTTTTTCAGGAATTTAGGTAGAAAAGATCTGAGTACTTTAAAAATAGACCTTATGGCTTTTATGAGCTGTATCTGTCTTTTCTCCCTATTTCTAGCACTGATCTATGGTTGGGACTTAGTAGCACTTAATACAAAGTTATAGGATGAATGAATGAGACTAGGTAATGTCTTTTTTTTTTCCCCATGCATATTTTAGTATTTTGGGAAAAGGATATTTATTAATTACTGAACCCCCAGGTACTAAGTATTATTTGTAACACAGAATAAAATGTTAGATATTGTTTTTGTTCTCAAAGAATTTGTAGTCTATATGGAGGAGGGGATAAAACAAACACTTCTGAGATTATTAGGTGCTAAGTTTTATGGAACACAACATTGACAACCAGGCAGTTGCAGTGGTCCAGCCAGACTGGTTTTTAAATACTAAACTACTTTCCTTGTTCTGTGTAGTGCCTTGGCCCCCATACCCTTCCCTGGGAATGCAGGACATCCCCATATTCTAGCAATTGAATTAGTAAGGCCTGGCAAACAGGAGCCTCTGGAATCCTGTCCTAGAGTATAGCCAGTGTCCATTCTGATTGGATGGATTTCTTGTCATCTCAATTGTTGAATATTTTGATTACCACCCTGGATGTGTGTATTATTAACACTGTAGGAATTTGCAAAAAGTCTTAGAAAATAAGGTAAAACAAATGACTCAGAGATAGGGGTGATGTTAATTTCTTTACGTAAAATGATTATCAGTCATGGATTAATCACATATTAATCATAGATATGTGGGTGCATCTAAATTTGATATTCCAATACTAACTTTGGATTGAAATGGGTTCAGTACACAAAGATTGTTCGTCTAGCCCTGGGTTTGCTTTAATTGGCTTTATGGCCTTGGTTAAGTCACTTTACTTCTGGGTTTATTTTATTTCTTTGTGAAATAGGTAGACCAAAAAATTGTATGAGAATGATTTCTGCTGCAGGTATCAGAAAAATCCTATTCAACTGGCTGAAGAACTAAGAACTTTTTATATAACATATAAAAAGAGGTCTACAGGAAGGAGAGTCTTAAGGAAGGATAGTTGAAGACACTGGCTCCACTTTATGAATCTCTTGGTTCTATTCTCTACACGTGTGGACTTCGTGTTCAGTGTAGTCAAATAAGAAGGACATTGCTTTCTGTGTCTTTCTTAAGAGTGAATAGTACCCTTCCCCCCACCAGTTTCTCATCAAAGTTGTGTCATATGTTCCTGTCTAAACTGATACCTGGCAAGGAGAATGGGACCACAATGATTGACTTAGACTATACCAGTCTTGCCCTCTGGCTGGGCATAAGTCCAGCTTTCCTTGAACATGGCCAAAATAGATCATGGGTACCCAAACAAAACCAAGATTCTGTTAGGAAGAAGGAAAGAGAGTGTGACTGCTGTGTGGACAATTATGATTCCCCTTTTAGCAAATGAAATTGTTGACCTGTCTTCATTCTTCAATATCCTTCCCTCCTTACCTCAAATACTACCTACTTGGATTTGAAGCCCCAACACTCTCAAACAGGGATCATCTATCATTTACATGAAAGTCATCCAGAGGAGGACAGTTAGATGAATCAAACTTTGTTCTAACACCAGTCCTTCTCTCATCACTCCATTGCTTCAAGGAACTGTAAAAGGAAGGGTGGGTTATCGCAGTGGGATACTGCATAGTGCTAATAATGCCAACGATCATGGATTAGTCCTCATATTAACTAAATTGTACTGTTCTGGTTTTTTTTGCCAACAATCTGCCAGGTACTGAGAAGAGTCCTGGAGGACAGGGCAGTTTTTTTTTTTTTTTTTAAAGACGATGTTGGGGGGTAGGAGTTTATTAATTAATTTTTGCTGTGTTAGGTCTTCGTTTCTGTGCGAGGGCTTTCTCTAGTTGTGGCGAGCGGGGGCCACTCTTCATCGCGGTACACGGGCCTCTCACTATCGCGGCCTCTCTTGTTGTGGAGCACAGGCTCCAGACGCACAGGCTCAGTAGTTGTGGCTCACAGGCCTAGTTGCTCCGCGGCACGTGGGATCTTCCCAGACCAGAGCTTGAACCCGTGTCCCCTGCGTTAGCAGGCAGATTCTCAACCACTGCGCCACCATGGAAGCCCGACAGGGCAGTTTGATGTAGTTTCTACTGAGGGCGTACAGTGCACTTTGGCAGAAATTCAGCTGTTAGAATTCCAGACAGGTAAACCTGTCGGCTAGCACTGTAAAATAACTAACCTGTTCTTAGCCAGACACACTTACTGTATTCTCAGAAAACGGCAAATTCGGAGAGGATTAATGAGGGTGTTGAGGAAGTGGGAGAAAGAAAGCAGCTGACTGATCAGTACTGTTTTCTTAGTTTCTTTACCCTGGACATTGTGAGTGTACTTGATGGTTTGTATTCTGACTCCTTCCTGATTTATTTCTGAACATAACCTGTATCTATCATCTTAGGTCTGTGGAAAATTCATCTCATTAACTAGAACACTGACTTTCCAATTAAGTATCAGATCTTAAATTATTATCTATAACTGATACTGAATCTGTGGGCCAGCTCAGGTTGAAGTGAGTTCCTTTGTACTCCCAGGGAGGAATTCAGTGACTAGCGCAAAGCCGTGGATCAGAAAAGGGTTCTTGATTTGATGTGCTTGCTCCCTACTTCCCTCTATTAGATTACACCCTGACAACTCTACCTCCTACTCAGCTTGTTATACACAGATGGATATTTGAACAGTTTCTCATAAAGAATATTTCAGCTTGAGAAGAAGTATGAATATGTAGTAATTCAAGGTTCTTCACATTTGAGACATGGTTCTGGTAGCATGATTATTGACTTTTGACTTTACTATAGATCACAGATTCATAGTTGGATTAAGAATTACAATATTGTAAGATATGAAAAGAAATGACTTCTAAATTGTCCTAGAAAGAGTCAACCTCAGATGGCCCTGGGTGGCATTGAAATCTTGAATGATTTATTACCTTTTCCCCTCATTTTCTCCCTTCTTTTAGATGGAGAGTTAAAAAAAAAGATTCCAATGTATTTTCTTTGTCGACTTATTAGCCATCACTCTTTCTTCTTTTTTAAAGTGGTTGCTTTAGGGTGTATAATACACGTCTTTAACTTATCACAATTTACCTTTAAGTAATATTATACTTCACTTTGTCTCTTCCCAGCCTTTATGTCATTGTCATTATATATTGTATTTCTACATGTTATAAAAGCAAACATACATTGTAATTGCTTTTACTTTTAACAGAGAACCAACTTTTAAAATATTTAAAAATTAAGCAACAGTACCTTAATCTTTACCCACATGTTAACAATTTTAGTGCTTTTCATTCCTTTGTGTACATACAGATTTCCACCTGATTCATTTTCATTATGCCTAAGGGACTTCTTTCAATATTCCTTATAATGTAGTTTTGCTGGTAATTCATTTTTTCAGTTTTTAGATGTCTGAAAAAATTCATTTCCTCTTTATTTTTAAAAGATATTTTCACTGAGTATAGAATTCTACATTGACACACTTGTTTTTCTTCCCTTCAGTACCTCAGAGATAATTCTCCACTGTCTTCTGGAACGTATTGTTTTCAGCAAGAAATCTGCTATTATTCATATCTTTGTTCCTCTGTATGTAATGTACCTTTTTTTCCATTTAATTATGATGTGTATCAATATCATTTTATTTGTGTTTCTTATGCTTGGGTTTAGTTGACCTTTTTGAATATATAGGTCTGTCATTTTCAACAAAACTGGAAAATGTTTGGCCATGATTATTCAAACATTTTTACTGTCCTCTTCTTTTTTTTTTTTTTTTTTTTTTGCATTACGCGGGCCTCTCACTGTTGTGGCCTCTCCCGCTGCGGAGCACAGGCTCCAGACGCGCAGGCTCAGCGGCCATGGCTCACGGGCCCAGCCGCTCCGCGGCATGTGGGATCTTCCCAGACCGGGGCACGAACCCGCGTCCCCTACATTGGCAGGCAGACTCTGAACCACTGCACCACCAGGGAAGCCCTGTCCTCCTCTTTTGGTGACTCTATAAGTTACATTAGCTGCTTAAAGTTGTCCCACATCTCACTGATGCTCTGTTCATTTTTCCTCCAGTCTTTTATCCGTTTTTCATATTGAGTATTTTCTTTTGTGATATATTCAGGTTCACACATCTTTTCTTCTTCATTGTCTTATCTGTTTTAAATTCTACCCAGAGAAATGTTGTCAGTTATTGCATTTTTTTATCTCTAAAAATTTGACTTAGTTTACTTTTATATCATCAGTGTCTCTATTTATGACTCACTCTTTATGCTGTCTTCTTGAATATATGGAATATAGTTATAAAAGCTGTTTTAATGTTCTTGCATACTAATTGTATTATCTGTGTCATTTTTGGATCTTCTTCTATTGATTAATTTTTCTCCTCACGACATGTCATGTTTTCCTGTTTCTTTGCATTTCAGGGAATTTTTGACTGGATGACAGACACTGTGAATTTTATGTTGTTGGATGACAGGTATATTTAAATTCCTATAAATATTCTTGAGGTTTGTTCTGAACCTCAAGTAAGTTACTTGGAAACAGCTTGATTCTACGAAGGCTTGCTTTGAATTTTGCTAGGTAGAACCAGAGCAGCCTTTAGTCTAGACTTACTTTTCCCTATTACTGAAGCAATACCTTTCTATGTGCTCAATGCCCCATGAATTATGAGGATTTTATATTTTCTCTATGAGAATATTGAATAATTCCAGCCTGGTGTGAGTTGCAGAGATTTTTCTGTCTTCTCCTTTTGAGATGTTTTATTTCCTACCTTAGACAGTTTCCTCATGTGCATGTACTAATCAGTACTCAATCAAAGGCTTAAGGAGGACCCTCTGCAGATATCTGGAGAGCTCTCTGTCTCTTTCTCTTCCCCCCCCCCCCCTTTCTCTGGCTCTGGCTCTCTCTTTTCTCTGGTATTCTTTCCTGTGAACTCTAGCCACATTGGCTTCCCAATTCTATTATCTCATCAATTCCAGGAGATGGCTGACTTCAGCAGGTTTCCCTTTCCCTGTGCTGCAGCCTGGAAGATGTTTCCAGGCAGTAATCTGGAAAAATCATAGAGCTCACCTTGTTTGTTTCCTCCCCCTAAGTGATCACTTTTCTGTGCTGCCTGATGTGCAGTATCTGAAAACTGTTGTTTCATATATTTCATATGGTTTTAAATTTGTTTTTGAGGTAGGAGAATAAATCTGGTGCTTCTTACTCATCTTGGCAGAAGCAGAAGTTGTTGAATAATTTCTTTTTTTTTTTATTCAAACAGAAAGTCACAAAAATTATAATCATCCTCATCAGTTCACTCAGTCCCATGTAATTAATTTTTTTTTCATCTTGATCTTTTGTTAGCACTTTTATGAATTCATCAGTTTTCCATTAGAGTTCTGAAAATGCTTATTCATTCAGTTCAGCAGTATAGTCAGTTACCAGAAACCTGTACTTGTCAGAGTCTTTTCCATGAATTCCTTGAAGATGAAACCCTTTTATAGGAACATTTTTGCAAAAGCATCAGAGTACACCCAGAACTGTCTGTAAATGACAAAAGACTTAAAAATGACCACGGTTAAAGATTTTATGAAAGTTCATAGTAATGCAATTGACAAGGAAATTTAGTTATTTCTGAGACATACATTTTAAAGTAATAACTAGAATTATGACTTATAACATTATACCAGAACATATAAGATTTTTAGAAATTCCATGTAATGTCTGAAATATTTATATTAACATATTTCCATACAAATAACCCAAAGAAAATTTAGTATTAGTTGTTTTTTGTTTGTTTGTTTGTTTATACTGCAGGTTCTTATTAGTCATCAGTTTTATACACATCAGTGTTTACATGTCAATCCCAATCGCCCAATTCAGCACACCACCATCCCCACCCCACCGCGGTTTTCCCGCCTTGATGTCCATACATTTGTTCTCTACATCTGTGTCTCAACTTCTGCCCTGCAAACCAGTTCATCTATACCATTTTTCTAGGATCCACATACATGCGTTAATATACGATATTTGTTTTTCTCTTTCTGATTTACCTCACTCTGTATGACAGTCTCTAGGTCCATCCACGTCTCAACAAATAACTCAATTTCGTTCCTTTTTATGGCTAATATTGCATTGTATATATGTACCACAACTTCTTTATCCATTCATCTGTCGATGGGCATTTAGGTTGCTTCCATGATGTGGCTATTGTAAATAGTGCTGCAGGGAACATTGGGGTGCATGTGTCTTTTTGAATTATGGCTTTCTCTGGGTATATGCCCAGTAGTGAGATTGCTGGATCATATGGTAATTCTATTTTTAGTTTTTTAAGGAACCTCCATACTGTTCTCCATAGTGGCTGTATCGATTTACATTCCCACCAACAGTGCAAGAGGGTTCCCTTTTCTCCACACCCTCTCCAGCATTTGTTGCTTGTAGATTTTCTGATGAGCATTCTAACTGATGTGAGGTGATACCTCATTGTAGTTTTGATTTGCATTTCTCTAATAATTAGTGATGTTGAGCAGCTTTTCATGTGCTTTTTGGCCATCTGTATGTCTTCTTTGGAGAAATGTCTATGTAGGTCTTCTGCCCATTTTAGGATTGGGTTGGTTGTTTCTTTAATATTAAGCTGCATGAGCTGTTTATATATTTTGGAGATTAATCCTTTGTCAGTTGCTTCATTTGCAAATATTTTCTCCCATTCTGAAGGTTGTCTTTTGGTCTTGTTTATGGTTTCTTTTCCTGTGCAAAAGCTTTGAAGTTTCATTAGGTCCCATTTGTTTATTTTTGTTTTATTTCCATTACTCTAGGAGGTGGATTAAAAAAGATCTTGCTGTGATTTATATCAAAGAGTGTTCTTCCTATGTTTTTCTCTAAGAGTTTTATAGTGTTTGGTCTTAAGTTTAGGTCCCTAATCCATTTTGAGTTTATTTTTGTGTATGGTGTTAGGGAGTGTTCTAATTTCATTCTCTTACATGTAGCTGTCCAGTTTTTCCAGCACCACTTATTGAAGAGACTGTCTTTTCTCCATTTTATATCTTTGCCTCCTTTGTCATAGATTAGTTGACTATAGATGCGTGGGTTTATCTCTGGGCTTTCTATCTTGTTCCATTGATCTATGTTTCTGTTTTTGTGCCAGTACCATATTGTCTTGATTACTGTAGCTTTGTAATATGGTCTGAAGTCAGGGAGTCTGATTCCTCCAGCTCCGTTTTTTTTCCCTCAAGACTGCTTTGGCTATTCGGGGTCTTTTGTGTCTCCATACAAATTTTAAGATGATTTGTTCTAGTTCCATAAAAAATGCCATTGGTAGTTTGATAGGGATTGCATTGAATCTGTAGATTGCTTTGGGTAGTATAGTCATTTTCACAATATTGATTCTTCCAATCCAAGAACATGGTATATCTCTCCATCGGTTGGTATCACCTTTAATTTCTTTCATCAGTGTCTTATAGTTTTCTGCATACAGTTCTTTTGTCTCCCTTGGTTGGTTTATTCCTAGGTATTTTATTCTTTTTGTTTCATCATTAGTGTATAGGAATGCAAGAGATTTCTGTGCATTAATTTTGTATCCTACAACTTTACCAAATTCATTGATGAGCTCTAGTAGTTTTCTGTTGGCATTTTTAGGATTCTCTATGTATAGTATCATGTCAACTGCAAACAGTGACAGTTTTACTTCTTCTTTTCCAATTTGTATTCCTTTTATTTCTTTTTCTTCTCTGATTGCTGTGGCTAGGACTTCCGAAACTATGTTGAATAATAGTGGTGAGAGTGGACATCCTTGTCTCGTTCCTTATCTTAGAGGAAATGCTTTCAGTTTTTCACCATTGAGAATGATGTTTACTGTGGGTTTGTCCTATATGGCCTTTATTATGTTGACGTAGATTCCCTCTATGCCCACTCTCCGGAGAGTTTTTATCATAAATGGGTGTTGAATTTTGTCAAAAGCTTTTTCTGCATCTATTGAGATGATCATATGGTTTTTATTCTTCAATTTGTTAATATGGTGTGTCACATTGATTGATTTGCATATATAGAAGAATCCTTGCATCCCTGGGATAAATCCCACTTGATCATGGTGTATGATCCTTTTACTGTGCTGTTGGATTCTGTTTGCTAGTATTTTGTTGAGGATTTTTGCATCTATATTCATCAGTGATATTGGTCTGTAATTTTCTTTTTTTGTAGTATCTTTGTGTGGGATTGGTATCAGGGTGATGGTGGCCTCATAGAACGAGTTTGGGAGTGTTCCTTCCTCCGCAATATTTTGGAAGAGTTTGAGAAGGATAGGTGTTAGCTCTTCTCTAAATGTTTGATAGAATTCACCTGTGAAGCCATCTGGTCCTGGACTTTTGTTTGTTGGAAGATTTTTTTTTTTTTTTTTTGCAGTATGAGGGCTTCTCACTGATGTGGCCTCTCCCGTTGTGGAGCATAGGCTCCGGACACGCAGGCTCAACGGCCATGGCTCACAGGCCCAGCCACTCCGCGGCATGGGGGATCTTCCCGGACCGGGGCACGAACCCGTGTCCCCTGCTTTGGCAGGTGGACTCTCAACCACTGCATCACCAGGGAAGCCCTGTTAGAAGATTTTTAATCATAATTTCCATTTCATTACTTGTGATTCGTCTGTTCATATTTTCTGTTTCTTCCTGGGTCAGTCTTGGAAGATAATACCTTTCTAAGAATTTGTCCATTTCTTCCAGGTTGTCCATTTTATTGGCATAGAGTTGCTTGTAGTAGTCTCTTAGGATGCTTTGTATTTCTGTGTTGTCTATTGTAACTTCTCCTTGTTCATTTCTAATTTTATTGATTTGAGTCCTCTCTCTTTTTTTCTTGATGAGTTTGACTAATGGTTTATCAATTTTGTTTATCTTCTCACAGAACCACCTCTTAGTTTTATTGATCTTTGCTATTGTTTTCTTTATTTCTATTTCATTTATTTCTGCTCTGATCTTTATGATTACTTTCCTTCTGCTAACTTTGGGTTTTGTTTGTTCTTCTTTCTCTAGTTCCTTTAGGTGTAAGGTTAGATTGTTTACTTGAGATTTTTCTTGTTTCTTGAGGAAGGCTTGTATAGCTATAAAATTCCCTCTTAGAACTGCTTTTGCTGCATCCCATAGGTTTTGGATCATCGTGTTTTCATTGTCATTTGTCTCTAGGTAGTTTTTGATTTCCTCTTTGATTTCTTCAGTGATCTCTTGGTTGTTTAGTAACGTATTGTTTAGCCTCCATGTGTTTGTGTTTTTTATGTTTTTTTTTCCCTTGTAATTCATTTCTAATCTCATAGCGTTGTGGTCAGAAAAGATGCTTGATATGATTTCAATTTTCTTAAATATACTGAGGCTTGATTTGTGACCCAAGATGTGATCTATCCTGGAGAATGTTCTGTGCGCACTTGAGAAGAAAGTGTAATCTGCTGTTTTTGGATGGAATGTCCTATAAATAATAATTAAATCTATCTGGTCTATTGTGTCATTTAAAGCTTCTGTTTCCTCATTTATTTTCATTTTGGATGATCTGTCCATTGGTGTAAGTGAGGTGTTAAAGTCCCCCACTATTATGGCCTTACTGTCGATTTCCTCTTTTATAGCTGTTAGCAGTTGCCTTATATATTTAGGTGCTCCTATGATGGGTGCATATATATTTATAATTGTTATATCTTCTTCCTGGATTGATCCCTTAATCATTATGTAGTGTCCTTCCTTGTCTCTTGTAACATTTTTTATGTTAAAGTCTATTTTGTCTGATATGAGTATAGCTACTCCAGCTTTCTTTTGATATCCATGTGCATGGAATATCTTTTTTCCATCCCCTCACTTTCAGTCTGTATGTGTCCCTAGGTCTGAAGTGGGTCTCTTGTAGACAGCATATATATGGGTCTTGTTTTTGTATCCATTCAGCAAGCCTGTGTCTTTTGGTTGGAGCATTTAATCCATTCACAGTTAAGGTAATTATCGATATGTATATTCCTATGAACATTTTCTTAATTGTTTTGCATTTGTTTTTGTAGATCCTTTTCTTCTCTTGTGTTTCCCACTTAGAGAAGTTCCTTTAGCATTTGTTATAGAGCTGGTTTGGTGGTGCTGAATTCTCTTAGCTTTTGCTTGTCTGTAAAGCTTTTGATTTCTCCATCGAATCTGAATGAGATCCTTGCTGGGTAGAGTAATCTTCGTTGTAGGTTCTTTCCTTTCACCACTTTAAATATATTGTGCCACTCCCTTCTGGCTTGTAGAGTTTCTGCTGAGAAATCAGCTGTTAACCTTATGGGAGTTCCCTAGTATGTTATTTTTCGTTTTTTCCTTGCTGCTTTCAATAATTTTTCTTTGTCTTTAATTTTTGCCAGTTTGATTACTGTGCATCTCAGCATGTTTCGCCTTGGGTTTATCCTGTATGGGAGTCGTGCACTTCCTGGACTTGGGTGGCTATTTCCTTTCCCATGTTAGGGAAGTTTTCATCTATAATCTCTTCAAATATTTTCTCAGATCCTTTCTCTCTCTCTTCTCCTTCTGGGACCCCTATAATGCAAATGTTGTTGCATTTAATGTTGTCCCAGAGGTCTCTTAGGCTGTCTTCATTTCTTTTCATTCTTTTTTCTTTATTCTGTTCTGCAGCAGTGAAATCCACAATTCTGTCTTACAGGTCACTTATCCGTTCTTCTGCCTCAGTTATTCTGCTATTGATTCCTTCTAGTGTAGTTTTCATTTCAGTTATTGTGTTGTTCACCTCTATTTGTTTGTTCTTTAATTCTTCTAGGTCTTTGTTAAACATTTCTTGTATCTTCTCGATCTTTGCCTCCATTCTTTTTCCGAGGTCCTGGATCATCTTCACTATCATTATTCTGAATTCTTTTTCTGGAAGGTTGCCTATCTCCACTTCATTTAGTTGTTTTTCTG